>NC_025998.2:82107902-82290257 GCF_000442705.2 Elaeis guineensis
TTTGTTGCCGCTATGCAACCCAAGAGGGGGGGTGAATTGGGTTTCTAAAAATTTTAAGCCCAACAATAACTTATGAAGAACAAAACAATGGCTTTAAATCAATATTAATTACCTAAAGTAGTATTGCAAGGATATAATAAAGAAATAAGATAAAGCGATAAAGCACACCACAAACACAAGGATTTATAGTGGTTCGGTGCTAACCTTGCACCTACATCCACTCCCCAAGATCCCACTTGGGAATTTCAATCCACTATCCTTTGTATTCAACCCGAATACAAAACGTCGGAAACTCCGACACTAGCTATCCCAAGCTAGAATACAAGACGTCGGAAACTCCGACCCTAGCTATCCCAAGCTAGAACACTTGTTTCCCGGGTACAAGCAAACCCAAAACACTCCGATTTCAGGTTCGGATCAACCTTTCCTTGTTTTGGAAATCCTCCAAAAACAAGAGCAAAAACTCACAAAGAGTAAGAATATTTAGAGCACAGATGAATACAATAACAGCTCCTTAAATGAGCAAATATAACAATAAAAGCTTTACTCAAATGAAGAACCCCTTTTTCAGATTTTCTCAAGATGAATGAACGGTTGAACGCTTGAGAAGAGGTTGATTGTTGATTGAAGATCTCTTGAAAGCTTTGAACGATCTCTAGATCAAGGTTGAAACGATAGGCGTGAAGAATTCTCTCCTTGAAAGATCTTCCTTTTCTCTTTCACAATCTCTCTGGTATATTGTGGATCCTCTCTCTTTTTCTCTATGGATATTTCGTTGATCTCAGGCTTTTTCTTGCAAATTTCGGATCCTCTCTTCTGTTCTTCTCTTTTTCTTCTTTTTCTCTTCACATTTGATTTCACGTTTGATCCGCTATTTAATCTGCAATTTCTTTCATCATTTAAAGCATTTTGTAGCATTAGAAGCAAGAGAAAACAATTTAGGCAGATAAAGAGCCGTTAGAGGATTTTTAGGAAGCATAAATGGCAATTAAAATGGGCAAAAAAATAGCCGTTGCTGACATTTCCCGTCGCAGGGGTCGACTCATGAGTCGACTCATGCTTCAGGGGTCGACTCATGAGTCGACCTCTGTTGCAAAAACCAGAGAATGCTTTTCTGGAATTTCTTGGCTCAAATTAGCAGGGGTCGACTCATGAGTCGACTCATGCCTTGTGGGTCGACTCATGAGTCGACTCACAGGTCGTGCCAAGCCAGAAAACTAGCGTGCCAAGGAGAATTTTTGCGTGCCAATCAGCTCACAGTGCCATGAGTTGACTCATGAGTCGACTCATGCACTTCAAACCTTCATAACTTCAAAAATATAAGTCCAAACACAATGAAATTTTCACCAATAGATTTCAAATCATTTGTTCTACCAAATGGTACTATCAAATCAGGATTTTAGTGAAATTATGATTTTGCCCTTGAAGAGCATAAGGACTTTTTCATTTTAAAATATTGTATCCCTTCAATCTGCTTTGTAATCATCAAAATCAATCTAGGAGCAACAATCTCCCCCTTTTTGATGATGACAAAACATATGAACAAAAATATTTATGTTAATGCATTAATTTCAAAAGAATCCATTATAGGTGTATATGCTTGAAAAGAGTATGATTCTTTTGGCATGTAATATAAATGCAAAAATAGTTTGTCCATTTTCTTAAAGATTTGAAAAGGGTATTAGATCATTTTGAGTTCAAGATATATCAGAGCAAGAGAAGATAAATAACTTTTTCTATGTATCAGAGCAAAAATAATTTTTACAATGATATCAGAAAAGATTTTATAATGTATCAGAGCAAGAAAATTTTTAATGTATCAGAGAAAATTTCATACAGTATCAGAGCAAATGTTATAATATATTAGAGAAACCTTCACACTGTATCGGATCAAATGTTATCATGTATCAGATCAAGTTGAAAGAAATTGTAGGATGTATCAGAGTAAAACAAATTTCTTATTGATGTATCAAGGTGAGTAAAATTTCAAAAGCAAGTTTGAATATCAGAGCTTATATATAAAAAAAATACTTATTTGCATTGTACTCATGATTTTGCTTTTGATGGATAACTTTTTGTTAAAGTTCTGTCTGATACCAAATTTTGATACCAAAATTTCTCAAAGTTTTGTTTAATCTTTCAATCCTTGTTTTTGTCTAATTTCTCCAATATTTGTTAATTTCTTCAATATTTTCTTCAATATTTTTTTAATTTAATTTCTCCCCTTTTTCTCATAATTTAGGGTTTTGCTTTTTGTCTAATTTCAATTTTTGTTTAATTTTAATTTCTCCCCCTTTTTGACATCATCAAACATAGTTAACTCTTTCTTTTCTTTTTCTGAAATATTCTTTAATTTCTTCCTCTTTAGAGTTTTTCACAGATGTTTGCTCCCCCTTAATATAGCAATTATCAATAGCAAACAACAACAAGGAGAAGATAATATTTCAATAGATGTATCAGAGATTGAAATATAACCAAAATATAATCATTACAAAGATATAGGTAAAAGATGATTCATTAATATCATAATTGTTTCAATACATAAAATTCAACCAGCTAAATGTCAATACATGGCCCCAAGGTATAGATCCTAGAACAAGATACTAACTCCTAAGATCTAGATAAGTCAATGATCAGAGTCATCAGATATAGGGTGAGGAGATGATGGATCAGAAGTGCGTCCTCTACCCCGTCTGCCTCTGCCACGAGTAGGAGAACGAGATGAACTGGGAGGCTGAGAACGCTGAGATACTAGGGCTGATACCATGAGTCTGATAGAATCAAGTACGTTCAGTGCTCTGGAAACAGATTGAAGTAGAGCAGTGAACTGGGTGGTAGCATGCTCACTCGATCCTCTGATCTCTTTCCTCAGTAGCTCATATCCACCTTCTAATGCTCCTCTGAGCCTTCCAGCCTCTGCAGTGAGGTCTGTGACCTCAATAGTAGACTCCTGTGGCTGGGGATGGGCCAATGCAAGAACTTGCCCCTGCAAGTCAAGAACTCTGCCAGTAAGTCTCCAGACTGTATCCTCAAGCTGCTGTATCCTGACGGACTGATCTGAAATCATCTGAAATACAGTGGAGATGTGGGGAGTAATGGTCTGATCAGAAGAAGTAGCTCCAGGTGCAAAAGAAGTACTACTCCACTGGCTAGACAACAAAGAAGCCACACGCTGAGATATATGCTCGATCTGATCATCAGCCAGTCTGAACTCTGAAGGAGGTGCTCTGCTCTCTGGCTGATACACTGGTGTGGGCATCCTAGTAAACTCAGAAGGGCCAGCCTCAGTATCAGGAATGAACTGGGTATCTGGTGAAGCTGCCCTGAAATCATGTACAGGAGAAGATGGACCTTCTTCTTCTACTCTGCCTTCAGTTCTGTCTTCAGCTCTTTCCTCAGCTCTCTCCTCAGCTCTTTCTTCAGAGCCCTTGATCCAACCACCAACAGTCTTTGTAATTCCCATTCGGTGCAGGCTGTGTTGGTTGAAAGTGTCCACATGTGAGAGCTTGGTAGGTGTCTCCCCCTCACAGCTAACTCCAAACCTCCTAAAACTCTAGTAAGGGCCATACCATAAGGCAAGTGTGCCTTGGATCTGTTCAAAGTTTCTCTCATGGCCTCTATCATAAGTGCAGGGAGGTTTAGGGGGGTCTGAGTGATGATATGAAACATGACACATACATCTCTGCCAGATAGTAAGTCATGTCTACCACTCCTAGGAAAGAATAGTTTTGTCACAATCTGATGCAGGACCCTCATCTCAATGGACAGTAGCTTTGCTTCCAATCTGTTTAAACTTCCTGAAAAATCTTCTCCTAAGATAATTCTGATCCCTTCTTCTTTAATTGGGAGTTCCATATATGAGTATCCTTCACTAGGCAACTGAAGTATCTCTCCCAATATCCTAGAATCCAAACAGATGTCAATCCCCTTTACAGTTGAAGTCACAGACCCGTTTCCATAATTTAGGTTCTGGTAGAACTCTCTGACTAGATCAACATAGGTGACTTCCTTAAGAGAGCAATAAAGTTCCCATCCTTGATTTTTGATCTTGGTAGCAAAAGTAAAGCCTTCTTTCTCAAAGAACCGAAAATCTATATTTTTCCCGGTTTCTACTTTTCTATCAGAAAGAAGATTTACACTGGGGCTTATGGAGGATTGAGAGGGACCTTGAGCAGGTACTGAAACTGGATTGGGAACAGTGGAAGACTGAGCATGCCTTTTCTTTCGGACAATTTCCTCAGGCTCTCGGATTGATTTCCTCCTTTGGGAAGTTTCATCTTTGGAGCCATATCCAATAAGTAGCAGACAAGAAGACTTGAATTCAGTGGAGGAGGGATCACAAAAGAGTAAAGAAGAATTTTGGTGGAGAAAAGAAGTGGATTTTGACTGAACGGTGAAGTTCTAGGGCACGTTCCACCCCGCCTATCACTGCGAGAAAGCACAGAAAAGTCCTTTTCAAGGAGGCGATTTTTGGTGGAGAGGAGGAGGGAGAATTGCCTCGAAATTGATCCTTGGATTTGGAGCAAAAAGAGTTGGAGAGGACGGCTTTCGGAAGGAAGACGACGAGAAGATGAGTCGTCTCATAAACAGGGTTTCCCGTTTTAAAAACAATGAACCCGATGGAAGTTGGTGGGATTTACAAGTTTGCCATTGAGTCGACTCATGGGGGTCGACTCATGAAGTTCAGAAATTCAGAAAAAATACAAATAAATTCCAAAAAAATTTGAAATTTTGGGAGAAGGAATTTTGCTCAATGATAAGTTTTTAGAGAGATAAACCTGAGCTTTTGGGACCAGGATAGATGTTGAAAATTGAGCTCTAAGAGTTTTTGACATCTATTCTTTGGAAATTGAGAAATTTCAGACAAATGGATCTAGAATTCCTAGATTTCTCCTAATTTCACAGAATCTTTCCTCACTAAGGGCCTTTGTAAAGATATCAGCTAATTGATTTTCAGTGCAAACATATTCAAGAATTATATTTTTGTTTTGAACATGCTCTCTTATGAAATGATGTCTTATTTCAATATGTTTAGATCTTGAGTGTTGTATTGGATTTTTAGATAGATTTATGGCACTTGTATTATCACATTTTATTGGTGTTTCATTAAGTTTGATTCCAAAATCTTCGAGTTGTTGCTTAATCCACAAGATTTGAGCACAACAACTTCCGGCTGCAATGTATTCGGCCTCAGCCGTAGACAGTGCCACCGAATTTTGTTTCTTGCTAAACCATGAGATTAGGTTAACTCCAAGAAATTGGCAAGTTCCACTTGTGCTTTTTCTATCTAATTTACATCCAGCAAAATCAGCATCAGAATATCCTAACAAATTAATTTGTGAGTCCTTAGAGTACCATAACCCTATAGTTTGTGTACCATTTAAGTATCTAAGGATTCTTTTAACAGCATTCAAATGAGATTCCTTAGGATTAGATTGATATCTTGCACATAAGCAAACACTAAACATGATATCAGGCCTACTTGCAGTTAGATATAATAATGAGCCAATCATACCTCTGTAGTATTTTAAGTCTACGCTTTTACCTTCATCATCCTTGTCAAGCTTACTTGAGGGACTCATTGGTGTGCCAATAGGTTTGCAGTTCTCCATTCCAAATCTTTTGAGTAGTTCCTTGGTGTACTTGCTTTGGGTGATGGAGATTCCCTCTTTTGATTGTTTGATTTGGAGTCCGAGAAAGAAAGTGAGTTCTCCCATCATGCTCATCTCGAACTCTCCCTGCATAAGCTTAGCAAAGTCTTGACAAAGGGATTCATTAGTAGACCCAAAAATTATGTCATCAACATAAATTTGTATAATTAGCATATCATTTTGGTTTCTTTTAATAAATAGGGTTGTATCTACATTGCCTCTTGAGAAACCATTATTTAGTAAAAATTTGCTTAGCCTTTCATACCATGCTCTAGGTGCTTGTTTTAGACCATATAAAGCTTTATTTAATCTAAAGACATGATTGGGAAAAGCATGATTTTCAAATCCAGGGGGTTGTTCTACATATACTTCTTCAGAAATATATCCATTTAAAAATGCACTTTTAACATCCATTTGAAATAGTTTGAATTTCATAAAGCAAGCATAAGCAAGTAGAAGTCTAATGGCTTCTAATCTAGCAACAGGTGCAAAGGTTTCATCAAAATCAATTCCTTCTTCTTGATTATATCCCTTAGCAACCAGTCTTGCTTTATTTCTAATTACATTTCCATGCTCATCTAACTTGTTTCTAAAGACCCATTTTGTGCCAATTATTGAATAATCTTTAGGTCTTTTCACTAAGGTCCAAACATTATTTCTTTCAAATTGACTGAGTTCTTCTTGCATAGCATTAATCCAGTTATGATCATTTTCAGCTTCTTCAAAAGTTTTAGGTTCAAGTTGAGATACAAAAGCACAATGATTAAGTACATCTCTAAGTGAAGAACGTGTTTTTACCCCATGCATAGGATCACCGATAATTAATTCCTTAGGGTGGTTGTGAACATACCTCCATTCCTTGGGTAAGTCATTTGTACCTTGAGGTTGTTCTTGAATTTCTTCACCTTTCTCATTTTGTTCATCTTCTTGATCCTTGTCTTCTGGAGTTGCTGAATCTTTCAGAGTGATCTCCTTCATACCTTCTATTAGTGGATCTGCATCATCAACACCCTCATTCTTCCTTGAAGGAGGATCGTTAGATTCATCAAAGACAACATGTATGGACTCCTCAACTACTAAGGTTCTTTTGTTGAACACTCTAAATGCTTTACTAGTGGAGGAGTAACCTAGAAGGATTGCTTCATCTGATTTTGCATCAAATTTACCAAGTTTTTCTTTGCCATTATTTAATACAAAACATCGGCAACCAAAAACATGAAAATAGGCAATATTTGGTTTTCTTCCTTTCCAAAGTTCATAGGGGGTTTTCTTTAAAAATTGTCTTATTAAAGCACGATTTAAAATGTAACATGCTGTGTTAATAGCTTCCGCCCAAAAATATTTTGGAAGGTTGCTTTCACAGAGCATGGTACGGGCCATTTCTTCTAAGGTTCTATTTTTCCTTTCAACTACCCCATTCTGTTGGGGTGTCCTAGGAGCAGAGAAGTTGTGGCCAATTCCATTTTCATCACAAAAATTTTCAAAGTCATGATTTTCAAATTCTGTTCCATGATCACTTCTAATATTTTGAATTGAAAACCCTTTTTCATTAGTGACTTTTCGATGAAATTTCGTGAAAATTTGAAAAGTTTCATTTTTGTGAGCTAAAAAGAAAACCCAAGTAAAACGAGAGTAATCATCAATTATTACAAATCCATATCGTTTTCCTCCTAGACTAGTGGTTTTAGTTGGTCCAAATAAATCCATATGTAAGAGCTCTAAAGGTCTAGAAGTTGAAATAGTGTTTTTGGATTTAAATGATACTCTAGTTTGTTTACCTAATTGGCATGCATCACAAATTCTATCCTTTTCAAAATTTAATTTTGGCAAACCGAGAACTAAATCCTTTTTGATTAATTTTGAAAGAGAATGCATGCTAATATGTGCAAGTCTACGATGCCACAGCCAACTAGTCTCATTTATTTTAGCATTTAAGGAAACTAGGCATTGCATGTCTAATTTAGTTAAATCATTCAAGTCTACCATATAAACATTGCCATGCCTATGTCCTATAAATTTAATGCCATTGTTAATAGGACTCGTCACAATGCATACAGATGATTCAAAACTTACTTTATACCCTTTATCACAGAATTGACTAATGCTGAGTAAGTTATGCTTTAAACCTTTAACAAGTAAAACATTCTCAATGTATTTGGAGGGAGTGATACCAATGTTACCTATCCCGATGATCTTTCCTTTGCCATTATCTCCAAAGGTGACCATCCCTCATCCTTAGCATCAAGCGTGATGAATTGTGATTCATCACCAGTCATGTGTCTCGAGCATCCGCTGTCAAGATACCATTTCCTGTTTCCTTCTTGGGATGCTAGACACACCTGCAAGCACAGATCAAGTTTCTGTCTTAGGTACCCAAGCTTTCTTGGGTCCTTTCAGGTTAGTCAGAATGGTTCCTTTTGGAACCCATATTTTCTTTGTGTTTGCATATTTGTTAATAAGACATGTGTATGATTTATGTCCTATTCTTCCACATTTAAAACAAGTAATATTTGTAGGCTTTTTGCTTGAATAATTTGCATAAATATCCTTCAAAAATTTTTGTTTCTTCAGGGGTTTATAACCAAGTCCAGCCTTATCATATATAGCTTTCTGATTATCAAGGATCATATTTAGCTTGTTTGAACTTAAGGTGAACTTATCTACTATAGATTTCAGCCTGTTAATTTCATCCTTAAAGTTTTGATTTTCTTGAATCAATGTGAATTTTTCAATTGAAAGAATTTCAGCTTGTTTCACTAAGGACTGATTTTCCAATTTCAGCTCTTTGTTTTTCTTCCCTAGTTTCTTTAATTCATCAATTGAATCATAGAATGCTTCATGCAATTCTTCAAAAGTAAATTCACTAGTGGATTCAGAAGTTACCTCATTTTCATGTGCCATCAGGCACAGATTGGCTTGTTCGGTTGAGGTTTCCTCGTCGGAGCTTGAGTCATCACTCGCACTCCAGGTCGCCATCATTGCCTTCTTTTTGAATTTCTTTGGACCTTTCTTCAATTGAGGACATTCGGATCTGAAATGTCCTGGCTTCTTGCACTCGTAGCATATAGGGGTTTGATCTTTCTCCTTTTCTATGCTTTGATCCCCTTTTGTGAATTTCTTTCTCATCCCCTGTTTCCTTTTTCTTAGAAACTTCTTGAATTTTCGGGTGATGAGAGCCATCTCCTCATCCTGATCTTCATCTTCAGAGTCATCTGTTTCATAATCAGGTGAAGTTGTGGATTTGAGGGCAATGGTTCTTTTCTTTTTGATTTCATCCTCTTGATGTTGCATCATGCTAAGTTCATGAGTCATCAAGGATCCAAGAAGCTCTTCTAGAGGTAGAGTGTTCAAGTCCTTTGCTTCTTGGATGGCAGTCACCTAGGCTTCCCAAGTTCTTGGCAGTGACCTGAGAATCTTCCTTACAAGTTCACTGTTATTATAAGATTTGCCAAGACTCTTTAAACCATTGATTATATCAGTAAAACGAGTAAACATAGCAGTTATGGACTCATCATGCTCTATTTTGAACAATTCATATTTATGTACAAGCATGTTTATTTTAGACTCTTTTACTTGATTTGTTCCCTCATGGGTGACTTCTAACCTATTCCATATTTCTTTAGCAGATGCACAAGTAGAAATGCGATTAAATTCACTAGCATCTAGTGCACAATAAAGAACATTCATAGCTTTGGCATTTAATTGTGCCAATTTCTTGTCAACCTCATCCCATTCTTTCTCGGGTTTGGTTGACTCCTCACCATCTATAATCTTGGTGGGTGTGTGAGGACCATTCACTATGATACTCCACATATCATAGTCGAGTGCTTGTATGAAAATCTTTATCCGAGCTTTCCAATAGGTGTAATTAGACCCATTGAAAAGTGGAGGTCGGTTTGTTGATTGCCCCTCGGCTAGAGAAGTTCCAACATGGGTTGCCATAGATCTTTGGCTCTTTGATTGTTAGATCAAAGAAGGGCTAGAGCACTGGCTCTGATACCACTTGTTGCCCAGCTATGCAACCCAAGAGGGGGGGTGAATTGGATTTCTAAAAATTTTAAGCCCAACAAGTAACTTATGAAGAACAAAACAATGGCTTTAAATCAATATTAATTACCTAAAGTAGTATTGCAAGGATATAATAAAGAAATAAGATAAAGCGATAAAGCACACCACAAACACAAAGATTTATAGTGGTTCGGTGCTAACCTTGCACCTACATCCACTCCCCAAGATCCCACTTGGGAATTTCAATCCACTATCCTTTGTATTCAACCCGAATACAAAACGTCGGAAACTCCGACACTAGCTATCCCAAGCTAGAATACAAGACGTCGGAAACTCCGACCCTAGCTATCCCAAGCTAGAACACTTGTTTCTCGGGTACAAGCAAACCCAAAACACTCCGATTTTAGGTTCGGATCAACCTTTCCTTGTTTTGAAAATCCTCCAAAAACAAGAGCAAAAACTCACAAAGAGTAAGAATATTTAAAGCATAGATGAATACAATAACAGCTCCTTAAATGAGCAAATATAACAATAAAAGCTTTACTCAAATGAAGAACCCCTTTTAAAGATTTTCTCAAGATGAATGAACGGTTGAACGCTTGAGAAGAGATTGATTGTTGATTGAAGATCTCTTGAAAGCTTTGAACGATCTCTAGATCAAGGTTGAAACGATAGGCGTGAAGAATTCTCTCCTTGAAAGATCTTCCTTTTCTCTTTCACAATCTCTCTGGTATATTGTGGATCCTCTCTCTTTTTCTCTATGGATATTTCGTTGATCTCAGGCTTTTTCTTGCAAATTTTGGATCCTCTCTTCTGTTCTTCTCTTTTTCTTCTTTTTCTCTTTTTCTCTTCACATTTGATTTCACGTTTGATCCGCTATTTAATCTACAATTTCTTTCATCATTTAAAGTATTTTGTAGCATTAGAAGTAAGAGAAAACTATTTAGGCAGATAAAGAGCCATTAGAGGATTTTTAGGAAGCATAAATGACAATTAAAACGGGCAAAAAAATAGCCGTTGCTGACATTTTCCGTCGTAGGGGTCGACTCATGAGTCGACTCATGCTTCAGGGGTCGACTCATGAGTCGACCTCTGTTGCAAAAACCAGAGAATGCTTTTCTGGAATTTCTTGGCTCAAATTAGCAGGGGTCGACTCATGAGTCGACTCATGCCTTGTGGGTCGACTCATGAGTCGACTCACAGGTCGTGCCAAGCCAGAAAACTAGCGTGCCAAGGAGAATTTTTGCGTGCCAATCAGCTCACAGTGCCATGAGTTGACTCATGAGTCGACTCATGCACTTCAAACCTTCATAACTTCAAAAATATAAGTCCAAACACAATGAAATTTTCACCAATAGATTTCAAATCATTTGTTCTACCAAATGGTACTATCAAATCAGGATTTTAGTAAAATTATGATTTTGCCCTTGAAGAGCATAAGGACTTTTTCATTTTAAAATATTGTATCCCTTCAATCTGCTTTGTAATCATCAAAATCAATCTAGGAGCAACAGCTTTCATCTTCTAATGAACTCTGTTGTTATGATGAAGTCCTTAGGACTATTTAGATTTGATAAAGAGAGGATTTATCGATTAGTCCTTAATACTGTTCACGATCAAATGATAAGTTGTTAATAAGGACGACAGCTTCTATCGAGCATAGGTCACTGTAGGCCAAATGGGTTGGTTGTCCTCTTAACCAAGGAGTATGAAGACATTGGATGGCATACAGGTGAGATGTAAGGGTACATCATTATTGAACGTGACCAACTCTAGAGCATTCTGCTGTCGAGAATGTCTTTGATGGGATATAGGTATAAGTGTCCCTTAGACTTGAGAACGCCTCAGTGACTTGCAAGCACTCACTGTACTTTGGTACTGGACTAACTAAATTTTTAATTCAGGGATGGAAGGCTTCTAGGCACAGTCAAGTACTTGCGAAGTCAGAGTGTGATCGAGATGGGATTGACCACTCCAAGAGTTGGAGAAGAATGAGTCGCTGTATTTCAATTTAGCAAAACCTTGGCCAGGGTAACCCATTAGATGGATTTGATATTTTCAAATACAATGTGGACTACCTGATCAGAGTTGACAGTTGAACTCTGAGGTGTCCTATGATCATTTTGGTCAAGGGGATGAATTATATGAAAACTATATCTGCATGGGTTCTAAGGATGTTGTTCTACACATTCGACCTATCCGGTCGTCGGGTACCATTGCTAGATGGTCACTTCGATTGGTACAAAAATTTATTCCTATGCTATCGGATTAGGTTCAGACCTATGAGGTCACACACATTAGAGTTCATGATCTGATCAGATGGTTGATCAATGATTAAGAATCATTCTAGGGTTAAATGATCAATACGATTGACATTTAACCCAGTGCAAGTGTTGCAGGAGGATCGATTAGCAATTCGATTACTAATTGGCTTAATTTGATTAATCCAATGGGCTGAGATTAAGTATAATTAAATATGATTTAATTAGATTTAGTTTGGGCTTAATTGGATCAAGTCCAATTGGTTTATTGGATAAGCCAAGTGCAAGGAAAAACTAGTCCTAGTTCAACTAGGACTTGGGTCAATCTAATTTCTAATTTGATTAAAAAATTAAATCAGATTTAAATCTAATTTAATCTGATTAAATTAGATTCTTAATTGGGTTAAGATCTATTTTAATTGGGTTGATCTAATTTTGGTTTGATTTGGTTTGAGAAACCAAATTAAAACAAGTCATAAGATAGAATCCTAGTAAGACTAGGATTCCACCTTGCACCACATAAGCCTTCCCCATGCCCTCTCTCTCATTCAACACCAATCTCCTCTTATTTTGTGCAACAAAAGCCCTCTCCCAGGTCTCTCCCACGTTCACAAAAGGTTTTCTCTCTTTTTTCTTACATGGAAGGTGGTTTGGATCAAATCAAAAAGGAATAAGTTAGGATTTCGAATTTTATGAGATAGAGTTTTAGAAATCCAAAACTCTTTCAATTTTGCACCGAGTCTATCCAAATTTTTTTTAGAATTTTTGTGGCTTTTAGGGTATATATTGTGCACCCTTTTCTAGTGATCTATGCATGAAAAGGAGGAGGTGCTCAAGAGTTGGGCGCCCCTTAACTTGCCATGTTTGGATAAGCCTTGACTAGGTATTTGACCTAGACAAGGACTCTATCATATCTCTCTATATAAAATGAATTTCTTCATAAAATTTTTAAAAAGGATAGAGATTTTAGAGACCTTTGGGTGACCCAAAAATTAAAGAGAAATACCCTTGGGTCGTGGAGATATAAAAAACACAAGTTAGGATGTCTAGAGAGAGAAACGAGAAGAAGAAGAGTGTCTTCTTCTAGGGTTGTTTGATTTCATATCTTTCCTCCCTCCATCTTGAGTTTTCTGAGAGTGTCTCAGATCTGAAACTCCTCCTTCTACTTTTTATCTTTAGAAGAGTCCAAATCAAGAAGAAGGAGGCACCTGATCAACCATCAAAGAAGGATCAGTGCAGTACTAGCATACTATGCTAATTTCCTGAAGCAGGACTTCTGATCGAGATTCGTGGGCTCGTGTGGATGACTCCTAGAGGCCGGATGCATGTGCGGCTTGTAACATCATCTTTAAGCCCAGATCAGCGAGGTTAGAACGTCTAACTTGCAAGATAATAGATCTGATCTATTATTTAATACATACATTAGATGTAGTATAGAAACATGTTGATATGATCAACATGTAGTTCATGCTATATTTATATATTTTAATTTTTGATTTAATACTATGTAATAATCATGTAATAGGATCTTAGATCTAGAGATTCTCTAATTTTAGAAAATAAATTTTGATTTATTTTAGTCTTTCGCTGTATGATCTTGAAAAAGTTTCAAGATCTAACCCTGAAACCCTAGATCTAGTTCCTACAGGACCCCCACTCATCTTAACTTATCTAGCCATTTTGAGAGATTAAGTTTAGTATTTGGTTATTTTTTGACTCGAGTTCACCTATACCAACTAGGTTGGTCAAACATATGATTATGCTGATCAGAACTTGATCAAATAGATATCAGATCTGCTGACTTAGAAGATACTTAAACCTAAATCTCCTCACTAAATATAAAGTCTAACGATCTTCCATCATTGTAGGATGTGGGTGCCATCCTGGCATTGATCGTTCTCGACTGATTATAGTGGTTTGGTTGTATCAGAAAGGTATAACCACTCTATTAACATTAGATGCCTCGGGGTAGAGATAGGATTGGTGTTGGAAATTATGTTCCAAAGCCAATCATCAGCCTGTTGATGATTATGCTCATATTTATAAATTGTATATAAATTTTTAATTAATAATAGTAATTTAATTTTTTTTATCATATTTTGTCCATCTTATTTGAACTCTGTTGTGATGAAGTCCTTAGGACTATATTTAATCGATAAAGAAGAATTTATCATTTAATCCTTAAAATATATTCACGATCAAATGATATGCTATTAATAGGATGATAGTGATATCGAGTATAGGTCATTGTGTGCTATATAGATTGATTATTCTTTTAACTAAGGAGTATGGAGACACTGGTGTGGCATGTAGGTGAAATATAGAAGTATATTCGCACTGAATGTGACCAATTATGGAGTACTCTGCTATCAAGAGTAGCTCATGAAAGGTAAAGATATAAGTGTCCCTCTGATCTGAGATCACCATGGTGACTTATAAGCAACTCACTATACTTTGATGCCAGACAATCTAAATTTCTAATTCAGTGATAGAAGGTTTCTTGGTGCAATCAAGTAATTATCAATTCAGTGCATGAGTCAAGATGGGATTGACCCCTCTAAATAAGTAGAATCTCATGCATTAGTGTATTTCAATTTAGTAAAATCTTGATTAGGATAATCCATGTGATGGATTTGAATGGTTAAAATATAATGTGTTCGACTATTTTAGGGTTGACAGTTAAATCCTAGGTCACTCTGAGTATTAGGGTCAAAGGTGTTGCCCAGCTATGCAACCCAAGAGGGGGGGTGAATTGGGTTTCTAAAAATTTTAGGCTTAATTAATTACTTATGATGAATGAGAACAAAGACTTTAATTCAAGATTAATAACCTAAAGTAAGAATGCAAGGATATAATAAAGAAATAAAGAGAAACAATAAAGCACACCACAAACACAAGGATTTATAGTGGTTCGGTGCCAACCTTGCACCTACATCCACTCCCCAAGCTCCTACTTGGGAATTTCAATCCACTATACTTGTATTCAACCCGAATACAAAACGTCGGAAACTCCGATACTAGCTATCTCAAGCTAGTCCACTTATTTTCCGGGTACAAGCCAACCCAAAATACTCCGATTTCAGGTTCGGATCAACCTTCCCTTATTTTGGAAACACTCCAAAAATAAGAACAATTACTCACAAAGAGTAAGACAGTTTAGAGCACAAATAAGTACAAGAATAGCTCCTTAAATAAGCGAATATAACAATAAAAGCACTTTACTCAAATGAAGAATCTCCTTTTTGGATTTTCTCAAGGTGGATGAACGCTTGAATGAATGCTTGAGAAGAAGATGATCTTTGATTGAAGACTTCTTGAAGGCTTTGAAAGATCTCTTGATCAAGGTTGAACAATAGGCTTGAAAAATCCTCTCTTTGAATGCTCTTGCTTTTCTTTTTCACAATCTCTTGTGTATATTGTGGATCCTCCCTCTTTTTCTTTTCGGTATTTCGTTGATCTCAGGCTTTCTTGTGTAGATTTTGGATCCTCTTGTATATATGTTTTATCTCTGCTATTTCTTTCACCATTTGAAACCTTTTATAACCTTAAGAAACAAGAGAAAACATATTAGGCAGAAAAAGAGCCGTTAGAGCATTTTTAGGAAGCATAAAAGGCAATTAAAACGGGCAAAAAACTAACCGTTGCGGATATTTTCCATCGCAGGGGTCGACTCATGAGTCGACTCATGCTTCAGGAGTCGACTCATGAGTCGACTTCTGTTACATTAGCCAGAACTTTGATTTCTGGATTTTTTTGGCCCAAATCAGCAGAGGTCGACTCATGAGTCGACTCATGCCTTGTGGGTCGACTCATGAGTTGACTCACAGGTCGTGCCAAGCCAAAAATCCAGCGTGCCATGGGAAATTTTTGCGTGCCAATCAGCTCATAGTGCCATGAGTTGACTCATGAGTCGACTCATGCACTTCAAACCTTCATAACTTCAAAAATATAAGTCCAAAAACAATGAAATTTTCACCAATAGTTTACAAATCATTTGTTCTACCAAATGATACTATCAAATCAGGATTTTAGTGAAATTATGATTTTACCCTTGAAGAGCATAATGACTTTTTCAATTTAAAATTATTTGTATCCCTTCAATCTGCTTTGTAATCATTAAAATCAATCTAGGAGCAACAATCTCCCCCTTTTTGATGATGACAAAATACTTGAACAAAAGTATTTATGTGAATGCATTAATTTCAAAAGAATGCACTATAGGTGTATATGCTTGAAAAAAAATATGATTCTTTTGTCATGTGATATAAATGGTCAAATGCAAAAATAGTTTGTCCATTTTCTTAAAGATTTGAAAAGAGTATTAGATCATTTTGAGTTTATGATTTATCAGAGCAAAAGAAAAATAAATTTTGCAATGTATCAGAGCAAGAAAAATAATTTTTACAATGTTATCAGAAAAGATTTTACAATGTATCAGAGAAAATTTTACAATGTATCAGAGCAAATTTTATAATGTATCAGAGCAAATTTTATAATGTATCAGAGCAAGTAAAAAAAATTTTAGGATGTATCAGAGTAAGTTAAATTTCTTAAGATGTATCAAGGTAAATAAAATTTCAAAAGATGTATCAGAGCAAGTTTGAATTTTGAAGTATATCAGAGCATATTTAAATTTTTTAAAGCAAATCAGAGCATATGTAAAGAAGTAATTAAAAATTTACTTATTTGCATTGTACTTAGCATTTTATTTTTGATATTATTCTTTAAATTTTCCAATTCATTCATTAATTTGTTTAATTTGTTTAATTTCTCAAATATTTGTTTAATTTCTCCTCCTTTTTGACATCATCAAACATGGTTAACTTTTCCTTTTTCTGAAACATTCTTTAATTTCTCCCCCTTTAGAGTTAATCACAGATGTTTGCTCCCCCTTAATACAGCAATTATTAACAGCAAACAACAACAAAGAGAAGACAATATTTCAACAAGGAGAATATATATATAACCAAAATATGATCAACATCATTACAAAAGGTAGAAATATAAGTAAAAGATGATTTCATTAAAACCATAATTGTTTCAATACATAGTTCATATTATAAAAGTCAACCAGCTAATTGTCAATACATGGCCCCAAAATACAGATCCTAGAACAAGACACTAACACCTAGGATCTAGTAATGATCAAGACAAGTCAAGGATCGGAGTCATCAGATATGAGATGAGAAGCTGATGGATCAGAAGTGCGTCCTCTACCCCGTCTGCCTCTGGCACGAGCAGGAGAGCGAGAAGAACTGGGTGGCTGAGAACGCTGAGAGGCTAAGGACTAAACAGAAAGGGTGAGTCTAATGGAATCAAGTACGTTAAGTGCTCTGGAAACAGATTGAAATAGAGCAGTGAACTGAGTGGTTGCATGCTCACTCGATCCTCGGATCTCTTTCTTCAGTAACTCATATCCACCTTCTAGTGCTCCTCTGAGCCTGCCAGCCTCTGCAGTGAGGTCTGTGACCTCAATAGTTGACTCCTGTGGCTTGGGATGGGCCAAAGCAAGGACTTGCCCCTGCAAGTCAAGAACTCTACCAGTCAGTCTCCAGACTGTGTCCTCAAGCTGCTGAATCTGGATGGACTGATCTGATAACATCTGAAACACAGTGGAGATGTGGGGAGTAATGGTCTGATCAGAAGAGGTGGCTCCTGATGCAAAAGAAGTACTGCTCCACAGGCTAGACAGCAAAGAAGCCACACGCTGTGATATATGCTCGATCTAATCGTCAGCCAGTCTGAACTCTGAATGAGGTGCTCTGCTCTCTGGCTGATACACTGGTGTGGGCATCCTAGTAAACTCTGAAGGGCCAGCCTCTGTCTCAGGAATGAACTGGATATTTGGTGATGCTGCCCTGAAGTCATGGACAGGAGATGATGGACCTTCTTCTTCTACTCTGCCTTCAGTTCTGTCTTCAGCTCTATCTTCAGTTCTCTCTTCAATTCTCTCCTCAGATCCCTTGATCCAACCACCATCAGTCTTTGTAAATCCCATTCGGTGCAGGGTGTGTTGGTTGAAAGTGTCCACATGAGAGAGCTTTGTAGAAGCCTCCCCCTCACAGCTAACTCCAAACCTCCTAAATACTCTAGTAAGGGCCATACCATAAGGCAAGTGTGCCTTGGATCTGTTCAAAGTTTCTCTCATGGCCTCTATCATAAGTGCAGGGAGGTTCAGGGGGGTCTGAGTGATGACATGAAACATGATACAAACATCTCTGTTGGAAAGTAAATCATGCCTACCACTCTTAGGAAAGAAGAGCTTCGTTACCATCTGATGCAGGATCCTCATCTCAATGGATAAAATCTTTGCTTCTAACTTATTTAAACTTCCTGAATAAGTTTCTCCTAGAATAATTCTGATCCCCTCTTCTTTTACTGGGAGTTCCATATAAGAGTAACCTTCACTAGGCAACTGAAGTATTTCTCCCAATATTCTAGAATCCAAGCAGATATCAATTCCCTTGACTGTTGAAGTCACTGACCCATCTCCATAAAGTAGATTCTGGTAGAATTCTCTAACTAGGTCAACATAGGTGACTTCCTTAAGGGAGCAGTAGAGTTCCCATCCTTGGTTTTTAATCTTACTTGCAAAAGTAAAACCTTCTTTCTCAAAGAACCGAAAATCTATATTCTTTCCGGTTTCAACTTTTCTATCAGAAAGAGGATTCTTACTGGGGCTTAGGAAGGATTGAGAGGGACCTTGAGCAGATACTGAAACTGGAGTGGGAGCAGTTGAAGACTGAGCATGCCTTTTCTTTCGGACAATTTCTTCAGGCTCACGGATTGACTTTCTTCTTTGGGGAAGCTTCATCTTTGGAGCCATATCCAATTTTGTAGCAGGTAAGAAGACTTGGAGGAACACTTGAATGAGTGGAGGAGGGATCACAAGAGAGTGAAGAAGGATTTTGGTGGAGAAAAGAAGTGGATTTGGGAAGATCGGTGAAGTGCTAGGGCACGTTCCAACCACGCCAAGCAATGTGAGAAAGCACAAAAAATTCCTTTCCAAGGTGGCAATTTTTGGTGGAGAGGAGGAGGGAGAAATGCCTCGAACTAGATCCTTGGATTTGGAGCAAAAGGAATTTGAGAAGTCGGCTTTTGGAAGGAGGAAGATGAGAGGATGGGTCGGCTCACAAACAGTAACCCATATAAAAACAATGAGCCCGTTGGAAGTTGGTGGGATTTACAAGTTTGCCATTGAGTCGACTCATGGGGGTCGACTCATGAAGTTCAGAAAATCAAAAAAAATATGAATAAATTCCAGAAAAATTTGAAATTTTGGGAAAAGGAGTTTTGCTCAATGATAAGTTTTTAGAATAATAAATTTGAGCTTTTGGGATCAGGATAGATGTTGGAAATTGAGCTTTAAAAATTAATTCTTGGAAATTGAGAAAAGTTTAGGCATATGGATCTAGAATTTCTAGATTTCTCCTAATTTCACAGAATCTATCCTCACTAAGGGCCTTTGTAAAGATATCAGCTAATTGGTTTTCAGTGCAAACATATTCAAGAATTACATTTTTGTTTTGAACATGTTCTCTTATAAAATGATGTCTTATTTCAATATGTTTGGATCTTGAGTGTTGAATTGGATTTTTAGATAGATTTATGGCACTTGTGTTGTCACATCTTATTGGTGTTTCATTAAGTTTGATTCCAAAGTCTTCGAGTTGTTGCTTAATCTACAAGATTTGAGCACAACAACTTTCGGCTGCAATGTATTCGGCCTCAGCCGTAGACAGTGCCACCGAATTTTGTTTCTTGCTAAACCATGAGATTAGGTTAACTCCAAGAAATTGGCAAGTTCCACTTGTGCTTTTTTATCTAATTTACATCCAGCAAAATCAGCATCTGAATATCCTAATAAATCAATTTGTGAGTCCTTAGAGTACCATAACCCTAGAGTTTGAGTACCATTTAAGTATCTAAGGATTCTTTTAACAGCATTCAAATGAGATTCTTTAGGATTAGATTGATATCTAGCACATAAACAAGCACTAAACATGATATCAGGCCTACTTGCAGTTAAATATAATAATGAGCCAATCATACCTCTATAGTATTTTAAGTCTACACATTTACCTTCATCATCCTTGTCAAGCTTACATGAGGGACTCATTGGTGTGCCAATTGGTTTGTAGTTCTCCATTCCAAATCTTTTGAGTAGTTCCTTGGTGTACTTGCTTTGGGTGATGGAGATTCCCTCTTTTGATTGTTTGATTTGGAGTCCGAGGAAGAAGGTGAGTTCTCCCATCATGCTCATCTCGAACTCCCCCTGCATAAGCTTAGCAAAGTCTTGACAAAGGGATTCATTAGTAGACCCAAAAATTATGTCATCAACATAAATTTGTATAACTAGCATATCATTTTGATTTCTTTTAATAAATAGGGTTGTATCTACATTACCTCTTGAAAAACCATTATTTAGTAGAAATTTGCTTAGCCTTTCATACCATGCTCTAGGTGCTTGTTTTAATCCATATAAAGCTTTATTTAATCTAAAGACATGATTAGGAAAAGCATGATTTTCAAATCTAGGGGGTTGTTCTACATATACTTCTTCAGCAATATATCCATTTAAAATTGCACTTTTAACATCCATTTGAAATAATTTGAATTTCATAAAGCAAGCATATGCAAGTAGAAGTCTAATAGCTTCTAATCTAGCAACAGGTGCAAAGGTTTCATCAAAATCAATTTCTTCTTCTTGATTATATCCCTTAGCAACCAGTCTTGCTTTATTTCTAATTACATTACCATGCTCATCTAATTTGTTTCTAAAGACCCATTTTGTGCCAATTATTGAATAGTTTTTAGGTCTAGATACTAAGGTCCAAACATTATTTCTTTCAAATTGATTAAGTTCCTCTTGCATTGCATTAATCCAATTATGATTATTTTCAGCTTCTTCAAAAGTTTTAGGTTCAAGATGAGATAACAAAAGCACAATGATTAACTACATCTCTAAGTGAAGAACGGGTTTTTACCCCATGCATAGGATCACTAATAATTAACTCCTCAGGGTGGTTGTGAACATACCTCCATTCCTTGGGTAGGTCATTTGTACCTTGAGGTTGTTCTTGAATTTCTTCACCTCTCTCATTTTGTTCATCTTCTTGATCCTTGTCTTCTGGAGTTGCTGAATCTTTCAGAGTGATCTCCTTCATACCTTCTATTAGTGGATCTGCATCATCAACACCCTCATTCTTCCTTGAAGGAAGATCGTTAGATTCATCAAAAACAACATGTATGGACTCCTCAACTACTAAAGTTCTTTTGTTGAAAACTCTAAATGCTTTACTAGTGGAGGAGTAACCTAGAAAGATTGCTTCATCTGATTTTGCATCAAATTTACCAAGTTTTTCTTTGGTATTATTTAATACAAAACATCGGCAACCAAAAACATGAAAATATGCAATATTTGGTTTCCTTCCTTTCCAAAGTTCATAGGGAGTTTTCTTGAAAAATTGTCTAATCAAAGCACGATTTAAAGTGTAACATGCTGTGTTAATTGCTTCCGCCCAAAAATATCTTGAAAGGTTGCTTTCATAAAGTATGGTACGGGCCATTTCTTCTAAGGTTCTGTTTTTCCTTTCAACTACCCCATTCTGTTGGGGTGTCCTAGGAGCAGAGAAGTTATGGCCTATTCCATTTTCATCACAAAAATTTTCAAAATCTTGATTTTCAAATTCAGTTCCATGGTCACTTCTAATATTTTGAATTGAAAACCCTTTTTCATTGGTGACTTTTCGATGAAATTTAGTGAAAGTATGAAAAGTTTCATTTTTGTGTGCCAAAAAGAAAACCCAAGTAAAACGAGAGTAATCATCTATAATTACAAAGCCATATCATTTTTCTCCTAGACTAGTGGTTCTTGTTGGTCCAAATAAGTCCATATGTAAGAGCTCTAAAGGTCTAGAAGTTGAAACAGTATTTTTGGATTTAAATGAAACTCTAGTTTGTTTACCTAATTGGCATGCATTACAAATTCTATCCTTTTCAAAATTCAATTTTGGCAAATCGAGAACTAATTCCTTTTTAATTAATTTTGAAAGAGAATGCATGCTAATATGTGCAAGTCTACGATGCCACAGCCAACTAGTCTCATTAATTTTAGCATTCAAGGATACTAGGCATTGCATGTCTAATTTGGCTAATTCATTCAAATCTATCATATAAACATTGCCATGCCTATGTCCTATAAATTTAATACCATCGTTAACAGGACTAGTCACAATGCAAACAGATGATTCAAAAACTACTTTATACCCTTTATCACAGAATTGACTAATGCTAAGTAAGTTATGCTTTAAACCTTTAACTAATAAAATATTCTCAATGTATTTGGAGGGAGTGATACCAATGTTACCTATCCCGATGATCTTTCCTTTGCCATTATCTCCAAAGGTGACCATCCCTCCATCCTTAGCATCAAGCGTGATGAATTGTGATTCATCACCAGTCATGTGTCTCGAGCATCCACTGTCAAGATACCATTTCCTGTTTCCTCCTTGGGATGCTAGACACACCTGCAAGCAAAGATCAAGTTTCTGTCTTAGGTACCCAAGCTTTCTTGGGTCCTTTTAGGTTAGTCAGAATGGTTCCTTTTGGAACCCATATTTTCTTTATAGTTGTGTTTGCAGATTTGAGGCATGTGTATGATTTATGTCCTATTCTACCATATTTGAAACAAGTGATATTTGTAGACTTGTTACTTGAATAATTTACATAAATATTCTTCAGAAATTTTTGTTTCTTCAGGGGTTTATAGCCAAGTCCAGCCTTATCATATATAGCTTTCTGATTATCAAGAATCATATTTAGTTTGTTTGAACTTAAGGTGAACTTATCTACTATAGGTTTCAGCTTGTTAATTTTATTTTTTAAGTTTTGATTTTCTTGAATCAAGGTGGATTTTTCAATCGAAAGGTTTTCATCTTGTTTCATTAAGGACTGATTTTCCAATTTCAGTTCTTTGTTTTTCTTCCCTAGTTTCTTTAATTCATCAATTAAATCATAGAATGCTTCATGCAATTCTTCAAAAGTAAATTCACTAGTGGATTCAGAAGTTACCTCATTTTCGTGTGCCATAAGGCACAGGTTGGCTTGTTCTGTTGAGGTTTCCTCATCGGAGCTTGAGTCATCACTCGCACTCCAAGTCGCCATCATTGCTTTCTTTTTGAACTTTTTGGGACCTTTCTTCAGTTGTGGACATTCGGATCTGAAATGTCCCGGCTTCTTGCACTCGTAGCATATAAGGGGTTGATCTTTCTCTTTCTCTTTGCTTTGTTCCCCTTTTGTGAATGACTTCTTTCTCATCCCCTGTTTCCTTTTTCTTAGGAACTTCTTGAATCTTCGGGTGATGAGTGCCATCTCTTCATCCTGTTCTTCATCTTCAGTGTCATCCGTTTCATCATCAAGCGAAGCTGTAGATTTGAGGGCAATGGTTCTTTTCTTTTTGACTTCATCCTCTTGATGTTGCTTCATGTTAAGTTCATGAGTCATCAAGGATCCAAGAAGCTCTTCTAGAGGTAGAGTGTTCAAGTCCTTTGCTTCTTGGATGGCAGTCACCTTGGCTTCCCAAGTTCTTGGCAATGACCTGAGAATCTTCCTTACAAGCTCACTGTTAGTATAAGATTTGCCAAGACTCTTCAAACCATTGATTATATCAGTAAAACGAGTAAACATAGCAGTTATGGACTCATCATGCTCTATTTTAAACAATTCATATTTATGTACAAGCATATTTATTTTAGACTCTTTTACTTGATTTGTTCCCTCATGGGTTACTTCTAACCTATCCCATATTTCTTTAGCAGATGCACAAGTAGAAATGCGATTAAATTCATTTGCATCTAGTGTACAATAAAGAACATTCATAGCTTTAGCATTTAATTGTGCCAATTTCTTATCAACCTCATCCCATTCTTTCTCGGGTTTGGTTGACTCCTCATCATCGATAATCTTGGTGAGTGTGTGAGGACCGTTCACTATGATACTCCACATATCATAGTTGAGTACTTGTATAAATATCTTCATCCGAGCTTTCCAATAGGTGTAATTAGACCCATTGAAAAGTGGAGGTCGGTTTGTAGATTGCCCCTCGGCTAGAGAAGTACCGACATGGGTTGCCATAGATCTTTGGCTCTTTGATTGTTAGATCAAAGAAGGGCTAGAGCACCGGGCTCTGATACCACTTGTTGTCCAGCTATGCAACCCAAGAGGGGGGGTGAATTGTGTTTCTAAAAATTTTAGGCTTAATTAATTACTTATGATGAATGAGAACAAAGACTTTAATTCAAGATTAATAACCTAAAGCAAGAATGCAAGGATATAATAAAGAAATAAAGAGAAACAATAAAGCACACCACAAACACAAGGATTTATAGTGGTTCAGTGCCAACCTTGCACCTACATCCACTCCCCAAGCTCCTACTTGAGAATTTCAATCCACTATACTTGTATTCAACCCGAATACAAAACGTCGGAAACTCCGATACTAGCTATCCCAAGCTAGTCCACTTATTTCCCGGGTACAAGCCAACTCAAAACACTCCAATTTCAGGTTCGGATCAACCTTCTCTTATTTTGGAAACCCTCCAAAAACAAGAACAATTACTCACAAAGAGTAAGACAGTTTAGAGCACAAATAAGTACAAGAATAGCTCCTTAAATGAGCGAATATAACAATAAAAACACTTTACTCAAATGAAGAATCCCCTTTTTGGATTTTCTCAAGGTGGATGAACGCTTGAATGAATGCTTGAGAAGAAGATGATCTTTGATTGAAGACTTCTTGAAGGCTTTGAAAGATCTCTTGATCAAGGTTGAACAATAGGCTTGAAAAATTCTCTCTTTGAATGCTCTTGCTTTTCTTTTTCACAATCTCTTGTGTATATTGTGGATCCTCTCTCTTTTTCTTTTGGGTATTTCATTGATCTCAGGCTTTCTCGTGTAGATTTTGGATCCTCTTGTATATATGTTTTATCTCTGCTATTTCTTTCACCATTTGAAACCTTTTATAACCTTAAGAAACAAGAGAAAACATATTAGGCAGAAAAAGAGCCGTTAGAGCATTTTTAGGAAGCATAAAAGGCAATTAAAACGGGCAAAAAACTAGCTATTGCGGATATTTTCTGTCGCAGGGGTCGACTCATGAGTCGACTCATGCTTCAGGAGTCGACTCATGAGTCGACTTCTGTTGCATTAGCCAGAACTTTGATTTCTGGATTTTTTTGGCCCAAATCAGCAGAGGTCGACTCATGAGTCGACTCATGCCTTGTGGGTCGACTCATGAGTCGACTCACAGGTCGTGCCAAGCCAAAAATCCAGCGTGCCATGGGAAATTTTTGCGTGCCAATCAGCTCATAGTGCCATGAGTTGACTCATGAGTCGACTAATGCACTTCAAACCTTCATAACTTCAAAAATATAAGTCCAAAAATAATGAAATTTTCATCAATAATTTACAAATCATTTGTTCTACCAAATGATACTATCAAATCAAGATTTTAGTGAAATTATGATTTTGCCCTTGAAGAGCATAAGGACTTTTTCAATTTAAAATTATTTGTATCCCTTCAATCTGCTTTGTAATCATCAAAATCAATCTAGGAGCAACAAAAGAGATGAATTATACGGTAACCATGCATCGATAGATTTGCGAATGTTGCTTTGCAATCTTTTGATCTATCTGAACATCGGATCTCATTGCTAGATGGTTACATCGATTAGTATAAAAAGTTGTTCCTATGCTATTGGCTTAGGTTCAATCCTATGGGGTCACACACATTAGAATATTCAATCTAATTAGATGGATGAAGAGTCCCACTGGATTGGTGAAAGGAATATACCCTACAAGCCAATCGAAATTTATATTTTGATGAATTTTTTTTGTAATTTTTCAGACTCATGTAATTGATATTTTATAAATATAAAGTATTTATTTTTCATCATAAGCTGCATCTTACTTTTGTAATGATTATAATAAACTTCATAAATTAGGGCAATGGCTTTAGAGTTATGATAAGATCATACCTATGAGATCTAAAATCTTAAAAATTCTGATTTAAAATATTTTTAGTCATAGAAGCATTGAGTATGGGATCAATGTTTCGGATAGACTGGCACTTCCTAAGTATGCTCAATAGAGAGGATGGCTAATCTCATAAGCTACTTGTGTGAGACACTAATATAAGGATGTGGGTGCTCATTAGAGAATGAGTTCACTGAATTGATCCGATGTAAAAAATATCTTATGGAATCAACTTACCCAACAAAAGATATTTTCTTTTAGTAGGAGTTGAGCATGTAATTTTTTGACCTGAGACTATCATAGAATCTTGTATATATGAATTCATATTTTGGTTCATACTCATTCATAACTTAGTCATATACGGGGTGATCTGGATATGGTGGAATGTGTATGGAGGTTGTGAGTAGGTGAACATGGAATTGATCACTCATGATAAGAGGAGATCGTATTCTGCTTGCTCTAATCGATTGATGATTCAAAAAGTCTTTGATCAAAGCAGGATGAAAATTAGAAAGAGTTCTCAATATTTCATTAATTGAATCATCATTGAAGATTAAAAAAAATATGAATATGATATTGGATTTGACATCATTCCATATCCAGAGCATATTTGGGATGCAAGTTGATCGCAGGATCGAATTGCATGGCAATTTTTTATTGAAGAGTATTTTTGATATTTCTACTAAAATTCTATATCTTATAGGTGGATATAATACATTACTAGACATCAATCTTGTCTTGTGAGTTTCATCAAATTAAAGAGTCTAATTCAATCACCAATTAGAAAGGATTCTAATTGCTGAAATTGGATTAGCTCGATTGGATCTAGATCGGTTAGATTAAATTCTAATCAAATTAGATCAACTTACACTCAGACCCACTACTGGCAAGATGTGAAACCCAATGGGTCACACATAAAAAGATTTATCAGGGGTTTAATTAGATTAGATTATATTTGCAAGATAAATATACTAGCACATGTTGCAAATCCTAGCTTCTTGTTTCGAATCGGGTTCGAATTTGATTCTAAATTGGGCTAATTAAATCCAAATTAAGTCAAACTAATTTTGGATTTGAGTTGGGTGAACCCTTGGCTGGATAAACTAGGGATTGGGTGCCACAAACTAGCATCCCACATGCCAAGAATTATTTTCTTGCTTGTGGGATTTATTTTGTGCGCAAA
Source organism: Elaeis guineensis (assembly GCF_000442705.2). NCBI lineage: Eukaryota > Viridiplantae > Streptophyta > Magnoliopsida > Arecales > Arecaceae > Elaeis > Elaeis guineensis. Next base: position 82,135,040 of record NC_025998.2, read on the forward strand.
AGGCATGTTGGCGTCCCATGAGATGGGATGCCCCTTTCCTCATTCTTATCTCTTTGTTCCATGATGAAAAAAAATTCATAAGGTTTATGATCTAATTTTAGGCATAGAAGAGTCCTTCTGTAGCTAAATCACTTCATGGTTTAATCGTGGAAATTAGATAAGAATTGGAAACCTAGCCAAATCTCATTTATGCGCCACCTAGTGTCCAACTAGTTTAGGTCTCTTAATTTTGTTGCACGCCACCTTTATTCCTGATTTTTTCTCCACACCATCTTTAGGTTAGAACCTCATTTGTGGGCCCTTGGATGGTCAAAGTGTGCTGTTCAATGTGGAGAGAAATGCCGCTCAAGGATACCTCGCGATGCATCAAAAAAATAACAGGAAAATTTCTCCCAAGAGTCTTTCTGCGTGAAGTGACTCTTGGATTCTTTTCCCAATGTTTGCCATGTATCACAAGACACCAGATGGGTGTGTGAAATTGGGTAGGGGCATGAGATCATCTGGTTGGGTGCAAGATGTAGCGTGGAGAGGGCGTGAGATAATTCTGAACACTTCCCGTCGCTAACTATAAAAGGGGTCCTGCACCAGGGTTTAATTCATTCAGATTTTAGTCTTATCTCTTATTTCTTACACCTCTCTCCCTATTGTCCAATTAATCCTTTCCTTGCCTTGTTAGGACAAGTTCTAAAATAGTAAGGACAAGTCTGATTTTAAAACAGGGGCCTAGGAAGAGATATAAGGAGGACAAGGAGACAAGAAAGGTAGAGATAGGAAGGTTAGGAGGAGAAGAAGAAGGCCTTGAGGTTCTGCTACCCAAAAAAATTCTTAGAGTGAGAAGTTTGGAGGAGAAATTATTCTAAAGAGTTTGTGTCCTGATGAGAGCCCTGTGTGGATCACCGTTGGAGGGCAAACACTTGGGCACCTAGTGGAAGTTCTATCGATGTTTTAGATTAAATATTGCAGGTATTCTTCTATACCTTGAATTTTATTATAAAAATATTTTACATGATTGTTAATCATTAAGGAGGTGTTGGTTTAAGAATTTAATATTTAAATTTTTTTAGTTTAAAATTTTAAAATCCATTATGCTTCCACTGTGCATGATCTCCCTGAAACCCTACAGTAGTATCAGAGTCGATTTTGTTTGGTTCAATCATATATATAGATAATATTCACGTAATGCATGTTATAATTCATGTTATAAAATTAATTATACTAGGAATTATGCTTTCATATGATAATATAAATTGATGCATATCTAATCAATCACTTCATCATTCTGAAATAAGTTATCCTAGTATAATGGGGTTATGCTACAAGGTTGTCCTAAAATGATGAATGTTCATATATTACACTGGCACATATAAAATATTTAATACTGATATATATATCAATGAGCATTAGCATTATAAAATTAGAATATCCACGAGACCAATGAAGTCCTTATAAAATTATATTAAGTGGTAGTGATAAGAAACTATGGGTTAACCAATTCTTGATCAATTGATCAATTGGTGTCTAGGAAAGTACTAAAGGTAGTTCTTTAATTGGTTCTGTTGATTGATCTGACCAATTTATTGGTGTCTAACGAAAGCAACAGGGAGACCCCTACCTATTTATCTGGCTAATTTCGTTAAGCGATTTTGATATTAAAAAATTCTAATATTGAAAATACTACTAGGGGCATTCCTTCATGCTAGGTTCATGTTACATCATGAACTATGGCAAGCTTGTTGTGTTACCATAAGGCTTATCATAAGGACTGATATAATATAATCCTAGTGCATAAAAGATACTTACGATAATTTTGGATATACTACTTTGTTGTGTTACCATTGTTAAAAAATTGTTGCGATTTCGTACGTAAAATTCAAAAAAAAATTCTAAAGATGTATGCAGCAAAAACAAATAAATTCAAATATTTTTAATTAATTTACATACCAGATGTAATCTAAAAATTATAGCAAGAATCTTGATACAAAAATGTAACCATGATCTAAAATTTAAAATAAAAAAATAAATAATTATAAAAATCAAATGGAGATCAGATCTCCATACCTCGGATCTTCTGACTGTCTCGGGTTTTGATCGTAGCCGTGCACATGCCTGACCACTGCTGATATCCACATAGAGCCACCTAATTAGAGCATCGAGATCACCGATATGCTAGCACCTTACAGATCTCGCTCTTCATCTTTAGATCTAGATCTTTTTTTCTAGATCTTGAAGAAGGAGATCGCTGTGCGAACTCTTTCGCATAGATCCGATGGGATCTGAACCTTATCACCATGAAGAGAAGAAGAATCCTTCTTCTTCTCTTTTTCTCTCTCTTTTTCTTCTCTTAGATCTGATCTTTATCAGATCTGGGCATTGGATGAAGGGGAGAAGGGAGGAGGCATTGGGAAGAATTTTTTATGTAAGAAAGAAAGACTCTCCTCCTATCTCATGCATGCCTCCTCTTCTTTTATTTTTGTCTCACCAACCAGATCTCTCACACTCCAAACCCTTCTTAACATCTTAATAGATCAAATCCTATTTGATCTTAGGCATCAAAATCATAAAGAAGGGATGAGATTAATTGAGATAAGAGGAGGAAGAAAACAATCTCACGCACACAATTAGCGCACGTCCCAACTTCTCTAATTTTTTTTTTCACACAAAAATACTCTTCCACAACCCAATCAAAGAGATTTTTATCTTATTTTAAATCAAATTCAAATAAAAAAAATTTAGATGAAAAAGAGTTTTAGATGAGGTGGGGCACCAACTATTGGCGCCCCCTCTCCTTTCACGCATGCGAGAAGAAAAAGATGTGAAAAATAATGCCCCTCTTTCTTTCTTGGCATGATTTCTAGAGAGAGAGTCTCAAAAGGGCTCTCTGAGTCAAGATTTATCTGCTTTAAATAGAGCCTCAATCAGATTCAAATCGAGTCCGAAACGAGCTGAATTCGAAAAGGTTGTCAAGCCTGATCCAATTAAGCCTGAAATCTAAATCTGATTTGAATTATTGAACCTAATTAGTATTAAATTAAATTAAATTAAATTAAATTTAAATTAATTAAAATTTAATTTATAATTTAATTAATTTTAAAAAATTATAATATTTATAATTAAATCTCTATGCTAACAATTAGTAGCTGTCAAAATTGTAACGATTACAAATTAGCAGTTTCTAAAATTCAAACTATCAATCTGATTGATAATTCGAATATGATCCAAGCCATTGATCTGGTTATACTCCTTTTCTGTGTGACCCCTCAGATTCTATTCTGTCTGGTAGTGAGATATAACGTGATCTCTATCACAGTATCATCAAAACTCTTTTCGATGGGATGAAATGATTCCAACTCACCTCAACAAAGATTGTTAATCCAAAAATGATCTTAGTGAGTTCTCACAATCTACCAATGACATCTAGCAACATGTAGTGACAATCCAGCAGAACGAAAAAGTAAACCTCTAGGTGTAGTTATCATGTGATATAATCCCTCTATTGTGTGTTCCAACTTGACAGAGGTCATGAAGAACTCATCAAACCCCATCGTTAATCATATGCTAGATTGGCTCGACTCAAGTTCATTTGTGAATCTTGTGAAAACTCTTTTTTAGTATTGACACTTACTCTGGCCAAAGATTTTTTGAACTCGATCTTACGAATCATATAAGACTTCTTCTTTTCTACCAAGATCGATAGATTCCATCTAGGTGTATCTTACTTTAAATAGCAAATCTGAACCTACATAACTAACATACATAGCAAGGACCCATATGGCTAGGGACCAAAGAAATGTGCAGTCAAACTAAGTAGCCTCACTGCTGTGAATAACCAACACACCACAGGTCAAAGGACTAGTCACACCACTGCAGCATCGAGAAAGATCATTAACGAGTGAGTAGACATCCAAGTGATTTCTTATGTTGGTCATGCTCAGTGCAAGTTGTTCTCCAACAACCACCTACACTTTCACCTTAGTGTCTCTATACCGTAGACTCAAAACTCATCTATCTCAAAGAGAGGTGATCCGTGCTTTGATCTCGAATAGACTGATCATTGTCCTCCATGACGATCCTTCGATCAGAAGTATTTAGAAATTAACTACTAATGATGTATGTCTCAAATTCTCAGCATTTTGAGAATATACAAAATTATCTTTATTAATTTTTAGGATAAATCATGGACATATAAGACATGATTGATTTTAAAAATTGCCCATCAAATACAAAACATATCCTAAAGAAAAATATGTGTCAGCCAAGATTAATTTCTATGGCACACATCCAACAAACTTCCACTTGCACTAAAGCCAATTTGCCATATATCTGAGCCCCATCTTCTGAAGATAGGCTTCAATGTTTAGCTAGCTAAGTAACTTGGGCCTTCCACATTCTATGTGGAGTTTACTCTCTTTACCTCCATATATTTCTACTTGAGATAATCGCGTATATCTCTACTCTATGTGCATGGACTGGTGAGATCTTGGCTCCTTAGCAAAGGCTATGAACTATTATCTTTGTAGTACAATGTCATAGCATCCAATGATATGACATCCAGTTCTGTAACTATCATAAGAACCAAAATGCATCCTGCACATCTATAGCAAATTCAGCTTCCATTGATTGATTGCTTAAAATCCTTCCAGCATATCGAACCAATATAACTCAAAAGTATATGCTGGTGTAGACATTCTACCATCAGCATCAGTGTATCCTCCCACTCTTAGCTCTAACCCTTCTTCAAAGATAAGAAATAATCCTTTAGTACTTCTCAAGTACTTAGGGATATTTTTACAACAATCTATTATATCCATTCTGGATTCGACTAATATTTGCTCATGACTTTCACAGCAAGATGTACTAAATCAAGTACATAGCTTGGCATACACCTATGCCTAAGAGAATAATGGATCTCTCTTGGAGGTTTCAATGCTGAACCCTTTTAGCACCTCTTCTATGTACTTATCTATGAAAACCAAACATCCTTTAGGATCTATCTCTGTAGACCTTTTATTTCCAAAATATTTGACATAGGTTTTTGAAAAGAAAATTCTATATATAACCACATCATAATCGATATCAGCATGGGACCCACTACTGACATTCATGTAACTACATGATTCCTCGTATCACATCATTGTAGGTTTTGGGATCATCCCTATATTTCCAATCTCCCTCGAGAAATACTTTCTCTAAATCTTTTATAAGAATACCAAGTATCTTTCTAAAAGATAGGAGTTCCTACTAGATTTACAAGGTGGAGGAAGTACTACATATACTGGCTCATCTTAAATAGGTTGTACAGGTCCTGTGACTCATTATTCTTTAAAGATTTCTCTTTGAGTTCATCCTCCCACTATTTCTAAAGAAAATAATATGATTGCTCACAATCACATTGTGAACCACTGGAAAGAAAAAGTGACATCCCAAACTCTTTTGGGATACCCCATAAATGAGCTCTTACAGATCTATCCTCTAACTTATCCACCATATCATTATCTCATATGGTGTGGTGAAACCAACTATTAGTAGTCTACATGTCCCCATGCATATATTGGATTTCATCAAATATTGAATCCAATTTATAGCACCTAACCTAATTATCAATGTCTAACTATTTGTCAAGTATAGCTTGTTAACTATGGATTGGACAAGCTGATGACATTGGGTTAATCTGATCAAGAATATGGCTTAATTTCTAAAATCTAAAAATTATTCTTAGATTTATGAGCCAGAATATATAATTGATTTCGGTTAAGTGGTTAATATCAAAGATTTGGGTTAGAAGGTTGGAAGCTAAAGAATTGATCATAGAGAGTAAAATTTTAATTAGATGATTGTACTTGTAATAGTTTGCTCTAAGGATTTTAAAAACAAACAAAAGGCTCTCATTAATTTTTTGAGTCTCTCACACTCCTCAGGTGGAGAAACAGAAACACTAACGAGATAATAGGTTTTAGTAGGTGCTGCGGTCCCATTGATGTATGGTATCTCACCTAATAGTTATTGGTGACACATATACCAATGCATGGACAACTCTTTATCCAGATGCTAATCCAAGCATGTTGCAGTGACTTGATCTCTAAGTCCTGTGGTCTCACCTAACAGTTATTAGCATATTTCTTAGTTAAGTCTGACCCACCATTTACCAGCGAATGCAAAGCCATCATTAGGTTCCTCACCTAATAGTTATTAGGCTCAACCCCATCTTTATCCTGGGGCATCTGATGCCAATAGAGTGGTTGTATCTTTTCGATGCAATCAAACCACTGTAACCAGTCGATAACGATCAACACCAGAAAAGGCATCCGTATCTCTACAATGGTGAAAGACCACTAGACTTAATATTTAGTGAGGAGATTTGGATTTAGGTCTCTTCTAATTAGTCACATATATTTGATGTAATGACTAATATGATTTGGATCAGCACATTATATGTCTGACCAATCTAGTCAGCATGGGTGAACTCGGGTCAACAAGTAACCTAATACAAAACATAATATCCCAAGATGGTCAAGTAATGATGAGTGGAGGTCCCCCCATTGCTTTTCTTAGACACCAACAAATTGGCCAGGTCAGACAATGAAACCAATTAAATAACCACCATCTAATACTTGCCTTAGATACTAAATTGATTGATTAGTATTAATTAGGTTAATCTATAGACTTGAGCTCGAACCGCTAAGCCAAATTCGATCTTGACTTAATCAATTCATATCATATGTGAATCAATTTGACCAACTATAACTAAATTTAATTTTGAACCCCTTTGACCTAATCCCAATCAACTCTTGATTAGGTTTGATCAACTGCTCAAAATCAAAAAGGATTCTAACTTGATCTAATCAATGACTCTCGTTGTAGTTTAATCTTGAAATCTAATTTGTTCAACCCATACCCAAAGCCCATATTTTATGCATTAAAATTTAGATCTTAAATTTATAATTTTAGATCTTATAATTTTAAATCTTAATTCTTAATTAAGTTCATTATGTACATGGATTTAAGTTTAGATCTTGAAATATTTTTTAATCTAAACCATTTATTTTGTATCTTATACAATATCGCTATTTGCATAATCAAGTCGATTCATCCAGGAACATGAATCGACTTGTCACAGTGAGCCAGCACACACTGAGATAAGAAAAAAAATAAAATTTTGTAGACCTAGCGTACACAATTGAGTCGATTCATCAGCAAATGAGCCGACCTACTCGTGTCTCGAGTCAACTCCAACAAAAATGAGTCAACTCACCTTAACAACTCGAGTCGACCCAATAGAGAATTGAGTCAATTCCACCGGCATACCAGTCATAGTTTCATGCTCTCATGCAAACAAAGCCTAGGGTTTTGGATCTAAGATTTTGCAAAAATTAAGTTTTAGATCAGATGTCAAACAATATATCAAATATAATATTAATCGATCTAAAACACATAAAAATACATGTATAATTTGATTTAAATCTAAAATATGTATCATATATACTTTTTTGTTCACTGTTCCTCATCATGAGAAATATCACAGTCGGCACCCCTACACGTCATAAGAGAGAACACATCAAATGGGCAAGAGAGGAACTTTGATCCCTTCATCATCTTATGACTGGACGGCTACGGTGACTATCTCAATTTGATTAGCTACTAAAAATTTAATCTAACATATCATATATATAATCAATTAAAAATTAGATCTAATTATTTTTCACATGTCAAATATATGAATAATAACTATGAATCTATGCATGTAAGAAAAATTTCAGCAACCATACTAGATCTAAATTACATCCTAATTAAAATTTTAGATCTAAAATTAATTTTAGATTTGAATAACTCATGATTTATTTTAGATTTAAAATAATTTTAGATCTAAAATAATTCTGTAATTATATTACAGCATGCACAAAAATCAGATCTAACTTTAATCGATGTTCTATATCGTTCTAGGACAATCGTTCAGTATAATAGGGATTATACCAGGGCAACCTTATTTCAGAATGATGTGATTATCTAACTAACCTTCAGATCTGATTTCTACAAACTAGATATCAGATTTGAGGAAGTTTCATATTTGTATCGAAACTTATGCTCTGATACCACTGTTAGAAAATCACTATGGTTTCTTACGTAAAGTTCAAAATTTTTTTCTAAAGATCTATGCAGCAAAAATAAATAAATTAAAATATTTTTAATTCATTTACATACTAGATCTAATCTGAAAACTATAGCAAAGATCTTGATACGAACATGTAACCATGATTTGAAATCTAAAATAAAAAAATAAATAATTAAAAAAATCAAATGGAGATCAAATCTCTATACCTCAAATCTTGTGGATGTCTCAAATTCTGATCGTAGCCATACATGCATCCGACCTCTATTGATATCCACACAAAGTCACCTAATTAGAGCATCGAGATCATCGATGTGCTACCACCTTACAGATCTCACTCCTTATCCTTGGATCTAGATTTCTTCTTCTAGATCTTGAAGAAGGAGATCGCTGCATGAACTCTTTCATGCAGATCTGAGAGGATCTAAACTAGATCACCATGAAAAGAAGAAGAACCCTTCTTCTTCTCTTCTTCTCTCTCTTTTTCTTCTCTTAGATCTGATCTCTATCAGATCTGGGCATTGGATAAAGGGGAGAAGGGAGGAGGAGGCATTGGGAAGAATTTTTGATGTAAGAAAGAATGACTCTCCTCCTATCTCACACATGCCTCCTCTTCTTTTATTTTTATCGCACCAACCAGATCTCTCACACCCCAAACCCTTCTTAACAACTCAATAGATCAAATCCTATTTGATCTTGGGCATCTAAATCACAAAGAAGGGATGAGATTAATTGAGATAAGAGAAGAAGGAAGAAAATAATCTCACGGACACAATTAGCACACATCCCAACTTCTCCATTTTTTTTTTCATACAAAAATATTCTTTCACATCCTAATCAAAAAGATTTTTATCTTATTTTGAATCAAATTCAAATAAAAAAATTTAGATGAAAAAGAGTTCCAGATAAGGTGGGGCGCCAATAGCTCCTTTCACGCATGTGAAAAGAAAAGGATGTGAAAAACAATATTCCTCTTTCCTTTTTGGCATGATTTTTGGAGAAAGAGTTTTAGATAACTTAAGCTCTCTGAGTCAAGATTCATCTGGTTCAAATAGAGTCTCAATCAAATTTAAATTGAGTCTGAAACGAGTCAAATTTGAAAAGACTGTCAAGCCTGATCCAATCAAGCCTTAAATCCAAATCTAATTTGGATTATTGAACCCAATTAGCATTAAATTAAATTAAATTTAATTAAATTTAAATTAATTAAAATTTAATTTATAATTTAATTTATTTCAAAAAATTATAATATTTATAATTAAATCCCTGTGCTAACAATTAGTAGCTGCCAAAACTGTAATGATTACAAATTAGCAGTTTTTAAATTTTAAACTATCAATCCGATTGATAATTTGAATATGATCCAAGCCGTTGATCAGGTCATGCTCATTTTGTATGTGACCCTTCAAGTTTTATTCTATTTGGTAGTGAGATATATCGTGATCTCCATTACAGTATCATCGAAATCTTTTTCGATGGGCTAAAATGCTTCCAACTCACCTCAATAAAGATCGTTGATCTGAAAATGATCTTAGTGAGTTCTCATGATCTACCAGTAATATCTAGCAATATGTGGTGATAATCTAGCAAAACAAAAATATGAACCTCTAGGTGCAGTTATCGTGTGATACAATTCCTTTATCGTGAGTCCCAACCTGACGGAGGTCATGGAAAACTCTTCAAACTCCATCGTCAGTTATATGCTAGATTGGCTCGACTCGAGTTCATTTGTGAATTTTATGAAAACTTTTTTTCAATATTTCATACTTACTTTGGTCAGAGATTTTCTGAGCTCAGTCTTACGAATTGCATAGGACTTCTCTTTTTCTACCAAGATCGATAGATTCCATCTAGGTGTATCCTACTCTAAACAGCGAACTTGAACCTACATAGCCAACATACACAGCAAGGATCCATATGGCTAAGGACTAAAAAAATATGCAATCAAACTAAGTAGCCTCGCTGTGAATAGCCAACACACCGCAGATCAAAGGATCAGTCACACCACTGCAGCATCAGGAAAGATAACTGACGAGTGAGTAGACATCCAAATGGTTCTCATGTTGGTCATGCTCAGTGCAAGTTATTCTCTAACAATCATCTGCACTCTCATCTTAGTGTCTCTATACTGTAGACTCAAGACTTATCTGCCCCAAAGAGAGGTGATCCATGCACCGATCTCGAATGGATTGATCACTGTCCTCCGTGACGATCCTTCAATCGGAAGCATTTAAAAATTAACTACTAATGATGTATGTCTCAAATTTTCAACATCTTGAGAATATATAAAATTATCTTTGTTAATTTTTAAGATAAATCATGGACACATAAGATATGATTTGTTTTAAAGACTGCCCATCAAGTACAAAATATATCCTAGAAAAAAATATGTGCTAGCTAAGATTGGCTTCTAGGGCACAATCCAACAACTACAAGGACAATAATATTCAAATTTAACTATATTAAAATGAAGGGTCTTACTTAACTAAAATATTATAGCTTGTTGTGTTACCATAAGACTAATAATATTTTAGAGGCCAAGATAAAATTAAAAATTGCATGAGATGCAATTGCAAAGAGTTTCCTACCTATGAACTCATAAGGGTTTATTATGTTACCATAAGATCATTATGAGAAATTAGAGTCTCAATCCCACTAAGATAAATACATAATATATCTCGTTCATCATAGTAGAGGGTTATGATATTCGATAAAATAGTGGGGGACTCAATTAAATCTAAAAACTTTATTTAATTGTGTAAGTCATCATGAGTTATTTGCTTATGTTATATTATTTATTTATTATAGATTAAATTTTATAAATAGCATCTTCTTTATCATTATGAGAAATTTTAGATTCTAACAAGTTGATCAATCTCAATTACGTAGACTGATTGAGGAATTTAAAGATTATACTTACTCAAGAAAAGCTCTCTTATATTCTTGATGTCCCTGAACCATAAGAGGTTGGGGATGATGCCACTTAGGAGGAGGTATCAACATACAAGATGTGAAAGAATGACAATTTAACTGTCAAATGCATCATACTTGCCTCTATGACCAATGAATTGTAGAGGCAGCATGAGAGCATGGATACTCAATCCATACTCTTCAATCTTAAAGAGTTGTATAGAGAATAGAGTAGGACTGCTAGGTATGAGATATCTAAGTAATTATTTTATGCTAGAATGACTGAAGGGTCATCCGTGCAAGACCATATCCTTAAGGTCATTGACTTGATCACTAGATTGGATCAATTGAATTTTATGATGGTTGGAGAATTAAGTCAAGATTTGATCTTGCAATCTCTCCTTGAATCATTCTCTCAATTTGTTGTGAATTATCACATGAACAAACTGAATACCTTCTTGCCGAGCTGTTAAACAAGCTTAAAATAGCTGAGAGCCATATTAAAAAGAAAAAGGCTCCACTTCTTCTTGTGGGTAAAACCTCTAAGAAGAAATTAGGCTTTAAGGGTTCAAGGAAAGCATTGAACCCTAAGCATGGCAAGATGAAGAAGAAGGGGAAGAAAGTCTTCAGATAAAGTACCTACTTTCACTGCGGCAAGGCAAGGGACTAAAAAAAGAATTACAAGTCTTATCTTATAACTGTAAAGACTAGTGCAAGCATCGCACCAAAAGGTATGTATGAGGTACATATAATTTTGTTATTAAGTTCTTCTAATTTAGACTCTTGGGTATTAGATACCACTTACGATTCTCATATATGCATGTCATTATAGGGCTGTAGAATATTAGAGTATTGAAGAAGGATGACTTCGAGCTCTACGACGCTAGAGGAGAGTCCATCTAGGTAGAAGCTATAGGGATATTTATGTTGATGTTATCTTCTGAAAAGATCATAGAGTTAGAAAACTATTATTATATACCTAAAATTATTAGGAATATTATTTCTGTATCATTGCTGTTGTAACGAGATTTTGAAATAAATGGAAAGGATAATAGTTGCTTAATTTTTTTTCTAATGAAATTCTCTATCATGGCATTGTTAATTATAGTCTTCTGATTCTATCTAATGATAATATTTTTCATATCGATGAAAGCAAAAAGTGAAAGAGAAAAAAAAATAAATAATACTTTGCTTTAGAATTGTCGACTTAGTCATATAAGTGAGACGAGAATTAACAAGTTATACAAAGAAGAGTTCTTTGATCCTTATGTTTATGTATCATTAGAAACTTGTAAATCCTGTCTCATGGGTAAAATGACTAAGACTCTATTTAGTGGATATGAAGAAAGGACAAGTAAGTTATTAGAACTTATACATATTGATATAAGTGATCCTATGACAACTAAAGTTAGAGAAGGATACTCTTATTTTATTACATTCATTGATGATTTATCTAGGTTTGGATATGTGTATCTTATGAAACATAAATTCGAAGCCTTTGATAAATTTACAGAGTACCAAATTATGATCGAGAAACAAATTGAAAAAGATATTAAAATCTTTTGACCTGATCAAGGAGGAGAAAATTTATCTAATGAATTTTTAGATCATCTTAGAGAAAAAAAATTGTCGCAGAGTGGACCCTTCCTTATATACCACAGCTAAATGGTGTAGCAAAAAGGAGAAATTATACTTTATTAGATATGGTGCAGTCTATGATGTACCTTACAGACTTTTCTATTTCTTTCTGAGGATATGCCTTAGAGACTGCTGTCTATATCCTGAATAGAGTACCTTCAAAATCTGTGTCAAGCACTCCATATGGGATATGGAGAGGAAAGAAACCTAATCTTAAGTATCTTAAGATATGTGGATGTCTAGCTTACATTAAAAGAAACTTTGGACATAAGCTAAGCACTAGGACAGATAAATGCTTATATGTAGGTTATCCTAAAGAGAGTATGAGATATCTCTTTTACCACCCTACTGAATAAAAGATGTTTGTCAGTAAACATGCTACTTTTTTGAAAAAAGAGTTTAGCTTAGAAAGAGGTAGTGAAAAGAAAATTAAACTTGAAAAAGTTCAAGACCTATAAATAGAAGCATAAGATAATCCTCAATCAGAAGTACCCATTGATGAGGTACAATCACAAAATACACCTTCTCTCCGAAGGTTGGATAGAGTGCGAAATACACCTCTAAGGTATGTGTTTATTATTGAGAATAATGAAGCCCACATCATTGAGAATGATGAACCTTTGAACTATACAGAAGCTATCATGAGTAAGGACTCAAACAAATGGTTGAGGCTATGAAATTCGAAATAGACTCTATGTACTCCAACCAAGTGTGAATTTTAGTTGATGCACCAGAGGATGTGACCCCTATTGGATGCAAATGGATCTATAAGAAAAAGATTGGAGCAGATGGCCAAGTTGAAACCTATAAAGTTAAATTGGTGGCTAAAGATTTTAGACAAAAATAGGATATTGATTATGATGAAACATTCTCACCTATTGTCATGCTCAAATCTATACGGATTATACTTGCAATAGCAGTATACCATAATTATGAAATATGGCAAATAGATGTAAAAATTGCTTTCCTTAATGGTTATCTTGAGAAAGAGGTTTACATGTCTCAGCCAGAAGGATTTGTCTCAAAAGGGAGAACAAATCAGGTATGCAAGCTTAAAAAGTTAATTTATGGGTTAAAACAGACCTCGAAGAGTTGGAACATCCACTTTGATGTTACAATCAAAGAGTTTGGCTATATCAAAAATATGGATAAACTTTGTACATACAAGAAGACTAGTAGGAGTGTCATTATCTTCTTAGTCTTATACATGGATGACATACTTCTCATTGAGAATGATATCCCAATATTACAATATTGGATTTTGATGACATAGTGAAATATAAATTTTAAAATTTTTAACATACATTCAATAATTAAAAATAAAGTTTAATAATTAAATTAGTCTATCGGAACACAAAACCCTAGGAACCCCTTGATGATTACAATCAAATGATCAAAAACACACATATTAGAAAGAGACCAAAAGTTATATACCAACGAGAAGACCATGATCTGATAATTTTAAAATTTCCATGAGATTCTAAAGTAGAAGCCCTCCAATGGTGATCCACACAGGACTAATCAGGGTCCTTCCCAACTCGACATGGTGTTGCAGCCTTCTTTGCAAGCTTGCTGCTGACCGTCCTTCTCAAGAACTGGTTGCACCATTACTTGTATGCCTTCATGACCTCTATTAAGATTTTTTTAGAAATTATTTTTTCAAAGATCACACACACACAAATTAGATTTTATGTTCAACACATGAACAATATAATTTTTGGACAAGCATCTCATGCTTTTCATTTTCTCTCTTCCCTTTCTTTCTATTTTTCTTTCTTTTTTTTCCTTTTTTTTTTCACTTCAGATTTTTTCTACCACTTTTTCATCTAATATCACATCCAAACCACCCTTTGGATAAATTTTATGCCATATGGGGTGCCCCTTATATAAGTATGAAGGTGAAGGAACCAAATCTAGGGTTTCAGGGTTAGATCTTAAAATTTTTTCAAAATCAGACAGCGAAAGACTAAAATAAATCAAAATTTATCTTATAAAATTAAAGAATCTCTAGATCTAAGATTCTATTACATGATTATTATATAGTATTAAATCAAAAATTAAAATATAAAGAGCAAGAACTACATGTTGATCATATTAACATGTTTCTCTCTTCCCTTTCTTTCTATTTTTCTCTCTTTTTTTTCCTTTTCTTTTTCACTTCAGATTTTTTCTACCACTTTCTCATCTAATCTCACATCCAAACCACCCTTTGGATAAATTTTATGCCATATGGGGTGCCCCTTATATAAGGTATGAAGGTGAAAGAACCAAATCTAGGATTTTAGGGTTAGATCTTAAAACTTTTTTAAGATCAGGCAGCGGAAGACTAAAATAAATCAAAATTTATCTTATAAAATTAGAGAATCTCTAGATCTAAGATTTTATTACATAATTATTACATGGTATAAAATCAAAAATTAAAATATAAAGAGAAAGAACTACATGTTGATCATATCAGCATATTTCTATACTACATCTAATGTATGTAAAATATAATAGATCAGATCTATTACCTTGCAAGTTAGATGTTCTAACTTTGCTGATCTGGGCTTGAGGATAATATTGTGAGCTGCACACATGTCCAGCCTCTAGGAGTCATCCACATGAGCCCACGAATCACGATCAGAAGTTCTGATCCAGAAAATCAGCACAGTATGCTAGTATTGTGCTGATCCTTCTTCGATGGTCGATTAGATGCCTCCTTCTTCTTGATTTGGACTCTTTCAAAGATGAAAAGTAGGAGAAGGAGTTTTAGATGTGAGAAACTCTCAGAAAACTTACAGGTGGAGGAAGGAAAGAGATGAACTCAGTAACCCTAGAAGAAGACCCTCTTCTTCTTCTCTTTGCTCTCACTTAGATACCTAGTTTTGTGTCTATTATATCTCCACGCTCTAATACTCTTTCTCCCTGAATTTCACATGCCCCAAAGGTCTCTCAGTGCTCTATAATTCATAAAAATTTTAAGAAGAAATTTATCTTAAATAATAAGATATGAAGAGTCCTTGTCTAGGTCAAATACCTAGTCAAGGAAAATCCAAATAGGGCAAGACAAGGGGTGCCCAACTCATGGGTGCCCCCTCTTTCTTTTTCTACCATGGACCACCAGTAAAGGATGCACAATATATGCCATAAAAGTCATAAAAATATCAAAAAAAATTTGGATAAAATCAGTGTCATAAGGAAAGAGTTTTGGATTCCTAAAATTCTATCTCATAGAATTTGAAATCCAAACTAATTCCTACTTTGACTTGGTCCACAACCACATTCCATGTAAGAGAAAAAGAGTGAAAAGCTTTGAGCATGCATGAAAGCTTGGGAGAGAAGATTTTGTTGCACAAAATAAGAGAGAGTGGGCATGGGGGGCTAAGGTGGTGCAAGGTAGAATCCTAGTCTTTCTAGGGTTCAATCTATGACTTATTCAAATTTGATTTCTCAAACCAAATCAAACCAAAACCAAATCAACCCAATTAAAATAGGTCTTAACCCAATTAAAAACCTAATTTAATCAGATTAAATTAGATTTAAATCTGATTTAATTTTTTAATCGAATTAAAAATTAAGTTGACCCAAGTCCTAATTGAACTAGGACTAGTTTTTTCTTGCACTTGGCTTATCCAATAAACCAATTAGACTTGATCCAATCAAGCCCAAACCAAATTTAATTAAATAATATTTAATTAAACTTAATCTCAGCCCATTGGCTTAATCAAATTATGCCAATTAGTAATTAAATTGCTAATCGATCCTCCTGCAATACTTGCACAAGGTTTAATGTCAATCGTATTGATCGTTTAACCTTAGAATGATTCTTAATCATTGATCAACCATCCGATCGGATCGTGAACTCTAATATGTATGACATCATAGGTCTGAACCTAAGTTGATAGCATAAGAATAAATTTTTATACTAATCGAAGTGACCATCTAGCAATGGTATCCGACGGTCGGATAGGTCAAATATGTAGAACAACATCCTTAGAACCCATGCGGATATAGTTTCCATATAATTCATCTCCGTGACCAAAATGCTTATAGGACACCTCAGAGTTCAACTGTCAACTCTGATCAGGTTGTCCACATTGTATTTCAAAATATCAAATCTATCTGATGGATTACTCTGGCCAAGGTTTTGCTAAATTGAAATACAGCGACTCATTCTTGTCCAACTCTTGGAGTGGTCAATCTCATCTTGATCATACTCCAACTTCGCAAGTACTTAACTGTGCCCAGAAGCCTTCCATCACTAAATTTAAAATTTAGTTAGTCCAATACCAAAGCACAGTGAGTTACTTGCAAGTCACTGAGGTGATCTCAAATCTAAGAGACACTTATACCTATATCCCATCCGAGACATTCTCGATAGCAGAATGCTCTGGAGTTGGTCATGTTCAATGACGTCGTATCCTTACATCTCACCTATATGCCATACCAGTATCTCCACACTCCTTGATTAAGAGGACAACCAACTCATATGGCCTATAGTGACCTATACTCGATAGAAGCTGTCGTCCTTATTAACAGTCTATCATTTAGTCATGAGCAGTTTTAAGGACTAATCGATAAATCTTCTCTTTATTGAACCTAAATAGTCCTAAGAACTTCATCACAATAATGGAGTTCATTAGAAGATGAAAACTTATGATGAAAATGCCAAAAATATATTTTATTTATTAATAAATCAATTATAATACAAGTTTGCTCAATCGTCAATAGGTTGACGATTGGGTTTTGGGATATATTTTCCAACAATTCTCACTTGTCCTAAAGCCACTCGGCACAGTATCTAATACCCATCTTTGACTTGTGGTTGTCAAACTCCCTTATCACCAGGGCTTTAGTGAAGGGGTCGGCCAGGTTCTCTTTTTCATCGATCTTCTGAAGGTTGACGTCATCTCGATCCACGATCTCTCGAATCAGGTGGAAGCGGCGTAACATGTGCTTCGTCTGCTAGTGTGCTTTGGGTTCCTTCGCCTGAGCAATGGCACCAGTGCTGTCACAGTAGAGCAGGACCAGACCATCGATGGAGGGTGCTACTTCGAGCTCGATAATGAATTTTTTCAACCACACAGCTTCCTTCACGGTATCCGATGCTGTGATGTACTCCACCTCACAAATAAAGTCTGCCACAGTATGCTGCTTGAAACTCTTCCAGCAGATGGCTCCACCAATCAGAGTAAAGATATAACCCGACACGCTTCTACTGTCATCATGGTCAGATTGAAAGCCGGAGTCTGTGAACCCCACAAGTTTCAGATCTAACTCGCCATAAACCAACCATTGGTCCTTAGTATTTCTCAAATACTTAAGGACGGCTTTAACCACCTTTCAGTGATTTTCTCTAGGATCAGATTGGTATCTACTCACTACTCCTAGAAAGTATTGATAAGTGGTATATTTTTATATTTATTATAGATATTTTTCATAATTTATGGTGCTAACATCTTCTTAAAAAACCCTAATTTCATGAATTTATTATTTTTTTTAAAAAATAAATAATTTTGAATAAAATATAAAATTAGATATTGTCACACCCCTAGCCCGAGATCGCGAGCAGGAGGTCGCAGCAACCACCGCAATACTTATGAAGAACTCTCTCCATAAGCATGCAAGACATCTCATCACGATATCAATGCATCACAGTGGAATAAATTCAAATAATTATTATTCAACTTTAATTCAAGTAATTAAATCAAATATCTTACATCCAATAAAATTTTTACTAAAAATAAAATAATAGATCTACGTTCAATGAAGTTGACAATGCTAAATCTCGCCTCTAAAAGCTCTGTCCCAATATTTCTTCCCATGCTTGTAATTAATTATCTGAATCTGAAAAATAGAAAGAAAGGTAATGAGCTAGACAGCCCAGTAAATAACAAATATCTCAACTAGATATTTCAGATATTATATAATTTTCAAGAACAATGTTGCAAATAAATATAAAAATATATTTCATGCTGATTTTATACAAATCCAATCTTTTCAAATATTCACATATAATATAATCATAAATTCGATTCGATTCAAAACACTCGTAACTCAACAGCCTCGACTATGACCAACGTTTAACCCCCATTGCCGGGGTCCACTGAATACCAGCGCACAACCCCCACTGGCAGGGTCCACAAACACCAGCGCACAAATCCCACTGGCAGGGTCCACTAAATACCAGCGCACAACCCCCACTGGCAGGGTCCACTGAGTACCAACGTATAATCCCCATTGGTGGGGCCCACTGAAACATAGTTAGGCTGAGAGCATAAATCCGATCTGTATCAAAATATTTTTGTATCATAATATATCATAATTTTTTACTGAACATGTACATAATTGACGTACCATAATATTTCAAAAGCACTTTTCTTTCAAAACATAATTTTATAAATTATGCATAATTTCAGAGAATAATTATTTATTTTTAGAATAAATATAAAATATCTCGAGAAGATGATTCATTACTTACCTTTCACAGAGCACTGAATGAATAGATCGACTAACTTCTAGGAGATTCTTCAGTGCCTATTATCCAAAATTATATTTTTACATTAATTTTTAATTCAAAATTAAATCTAAACAAATCTCAAATCAAAATCTCACTTAAAATCAGACTCTTCCCTAAACTCGATCAAAATTATCAAAATGAAGCCTTTCACTACGCTAATCTTAGAAGGATAACTTTGGAGAGAGAAATCCATCAAGAGAGAGAAATAATCTAGAGAGAGAAAGTCCAATTCTAGAGAGAGAGAGTGAGGGTTCAGACTGAAAGAAGAGGGAGAAGAGAGAGAAACTCTCCCTTATTTTTATTTTATTTTATTATTTATTTATTTATTTATTTATTTCTTTTCTTTTCCTTTTTTTCTTTTTTTTTCCTTTTCTTTTTCTTTTTTTTTTCTTTTTCCTTTTTTTTTCTTTTTCTTTTTTTTCTTCCTTCTTCTACTTCTTCCCGTGGCCTCCCTGGGTGAAAAAAAAACTGAAACAGTGGACCGCATGGTCCCCTCATACGATTGGCCGACCGACGATCAACCGACACAGGAATGGCCGATGGCCGGAGAAGAGCGCACCGCCATCCCAAGGGTCCCAAATCGGTGGGTTTAAGGCCCAATGGGCCGGATGTTACATTCTTTCCTCCTAAAAATAAATTTCATCCTCAAAATTTTTCTTACCTGTCACCATTGTATTGGAAGCCTGTGCATTCTATTGAGTAAGCACATAAACTCTTCTCTGGGTTTTAGAAATCTGTCCACCATCCTTATGTTGTCCTTCATAAGTTCTTTGGCCAACTTGATTTTCAGTATTTAGCGGGCAGCTAGCAATTTTATGATCCATCTGACCACATTTGAAACAAGCACCTGTATTCCAATAGCAATCTTTGTCTGTATGATTTTTGCCACATCTGGAGCACTGCTCACCATCAATCTGTTGAGTCTTATTATCTATTGCTCCCTTAGCTAAACTTTTGATGTTTTTATTATTCTGCCCTTGTGTATCATTTGATTTTGCTCTCTTTCTTTGCTTTCTTTTCCTTTCCATGCGTTCTTCATTAACATCTCTTTCAATTATCAATGCTTTGTTTACCACATCAGCATAAGTTGTCAATTCATATGGAACCACTTATTTTCGAATCTCAGTTCTCAGTCCCATCTCAAACTTGTGAACATGTTCTTGCTCACCATCCACTAATCTCGGAGCAAATTTTGCTAACTCTGTAAATTTTGCTTCATATTCAGTCACACTCATACCCTTTTGCTTCAAATAAATAAACTCTTGCTCTTTCTGGATCCTTATACTCCGAGGAAAATACTGATCGTAGAATGCAATCCGAAATCTTTCCCAAATAAGTATTTCGCTGTCTTGTTCATACTTGTGCTGTAGTCGCTGACACCAGTTGTATGCTTCTCCTTGTAGTAAATAAGCTGCATATTGAATCTTTTCTTCATCAAGACACTCTTGGACAGCGAAGGCCTTCTCCATCTCCATTATCCAGTTATCAGCCTCCAAAGGTTCAGTAGTCCCCTTGAAAGCTGGAGGAGCAAGTTTTTTAAATTCTGAAATGTTGTTCCGTTGTACTGGTTGCTCTCCATGTTGTGGTGGGGGATGCTGATGTTGTTGTGTATCTCGTTGTATCTGCTGTAGTTCAAGCATTTGCTGCTGTATTTGTTGTTGAGTTTGTACCATCCCGATTAGGGTCTGCATTAACTGAGCCATATCTAGTTCCTGACATGCACTCGAAGTACTCCCATTAGGATCTACGACTCCCTCCTCCTAAGGGGTGCCACTGGTCAGATGGAAAGTGCTACCATCCTGTGGTTGTGATGTCTCTCTTGCAATTTCTTGAGTAGTTCTTGTCATTCTACGGGGAGGCATGATAACCTTATAGTAGTAAAACCTTATTAGATTCATTTATCTATTTGTTAGGATGGATTTATTATGATGCTCATACTTTAACGTCCCAATATTTCTAATGTTTACCCACCTACACTCATACTATGTCTAATTCTATGTGTCATAATTTATCCACTAATGCTCTGATACCATATTAATTTGTCACGCCCCCGGCCCGAGATCGCAAGCAGGAGGTCGCGGCAACCGCCGCAATACTTATGAAGAACTCTCTCCATAAGCATGCAAGGCATCTCATCACCATATCACTACATCACAGTGGAATAAATTCAAATAATTATTATTCAACTTTAATTCAAGTAATTAAATCAAATATCTTACATCCAATAAAATTTTTACTAAAAATAAAATAATAGATCTAAGTTTAATGAAGTTGACAATGCTAAATCTCGCCTCTAAAAGCTTTATCCCAATATTTCTTCCCACGCTCGTAATTAATTATCTGAATCTAAAAAATAGAAAGAAAGGTAATGAGCTAGACAGCCCAGTAAGTAACAAATATCTCAACTAGATATTTTAGATATGATATAATTTTCAAGAACAATACTGCAAATAAACAAAAAAATATATTTCATGCTGATTTTATACAAATCCAATTTTTTTAAATATTCACATATAATATAATCATAAATCCGATTCGATTCAAAATACTCGTAACTCAACAGCCTCGACTATGACCAATGTTTAACCCCCATTGGTGGGGTCTACTGAATACCAGTGCACAACCCCCATTGATAGGGTCCACAAACACCAGCGCACAACCCCCACTGGCAGGGTCCACTAAATACCAGTGCACAACTCCCACTGACAGGGTCCACTGAGTACCAACGTATAATCCCCATTGGTGGGGCCCACTGAAACATAGTTAGGTTGAGAGCATAAATCCGATCTGTATCAAAATACTTTTGTATCATAATATATCATAATTTTTCACTGAACATGCACATAATCGATGTACCATAATATTTCAAAAGTACTTTTCTTTCAAAATATAATTTCATAAATCATGCATAATTTCAGAGAATAATTATTTATTTTCAAAATAAATATAAAATATCTCGAGAACATGATTCATTACTTACCTTTCACAGAGCACTGAATGAATAGATCGACTAACTTCTAGAAGATTCTTCAGTGCCTATTATCTAAAATTATATTTTTATATTAATTTTTAATTCAAAATTAAATCTAAACAAATATCAAATCAAAACCTCACTTAGAATCAGACTCTTCCCTAAACTCGATCAAAATCATCAAAATGAAGCCTTTCACTATGCTAATCTTAGAAGGATAACTTTGGAGAGAGAAATCCATCAAGAGAGAGAAACAATCTAGATAGAGAAAATTCTAGAGAGAGAAAGTAGAGAGAGAAAGTCCAATTCTAGAGAGAGAAAGTAAGGGTTCAGATTGAAAGAAGAGAGAGAAACTCTCCCTCATTTTTATTTTATTATTTATTTATTTTTTTCTTTTATTTTTCCTTTTTTTTCTTTTTTTTCCTTTTTCCTTTTCTTTTTCTTTTTTTTTTCTTTTTCCTTTTTCCTTTTCTTTTTCTTCTTTTTCTTCCTTCTTCTACTTCTTCCCGTGGCCACCCTGGGTGAAAAAAAATTGAAACAGGGGACCGCATGGTCCCCTCATACGATTGGCCGACCAACGATCAACCGGCACAAGAATGGCCGGTGGCCGGAGAAGAGCGCACCGCCATCCCAAGGGTCCCAAATCGGTGGCTGGCGACGACCACCGGCGTCCGAAAACCAAAAAAATTAAAACCTCTCCCATGACAAAATTCAGTGACTCTGATCACCGGTGAGCGTGCACACCGGCACGGGAAAGAAGGGAGAGAAAAGAGGAAGAGAACCACATGCTTACCTCGAGCTCCGGTGACCTCTCCGGTGAGGAATTGCGGCGGGCATAGTGATGGTTTCTGCGAGCGATTTCCGGTGATCTTCGCCGTTTCACTCCAGGATTCTTTGGTAGGAAGAAGAGAAAAGGGTCTCCCCTTTAAATAGAACCGGAGGAGAGAAGTTTGACTCCTCTCCGATGAGGTTTCCGACTCCGATTAGGAGTCGGTTGGGAGAAGAAGACTCCCTACGGGAGTCTTTTTCATATATATATATATATATATATATATATATATATATATATATATATATATATATATATTTTGGACTGGGTTTAAGGCCCAATGGGTCGGATGTTACATTCTTTCCTCCTAAAAATAAATTTCGTTCTCGAAATTTTTCTTACCTGTCACCATTGTGTTGGAAGCCTGTGCATTCTGTTGAGTAAGCGCATAAACTCTTCCTTGGGTTTTAAAAATCTGTCCACCACCCATATGTTGTCCTTCATAAGTTTTTTGGCCAATTTGATTTTCAGTATTTAGTGGGCAGCTAGCAATTTTATGATCCATCTGACCACATTTGAAATAAGCACCTGTATTCCAATAGCAATCATTGTCTGCATGATTTTTGCCACATCTGGAGCACTGCTCACCATCAATCTATTGAGTCTTATTATCTATTGCTCCCTTAGCTGAACTTTTGATATTTTTATTATTCTGCCCTTGTGTATCATTTGATTTTGCTCTCTTTCTTTGCTTTTTTTCCCTTTCCATGCATTCTTCATTAACTTCTCTTTCAATTATCAATGCTTTGTTTACCTCATCTACATAAGTTGTCAATTCATATGGAACCACTTATTTTCGAATCTCAGTTCTCAGTCCCATCTCAAACTTGTGAACACGTTCTTGCTCACCATCCACTAATCTCGGAGTAAATTTTGCTAACTCTGTAAATTTTGCTTCATATTCAGTCACACTCATATCCTTTTGCTTCAAATAAATAAACTCTTGCTCTTTCTGGATCCTTATACTCCGAGAAAAATACTGATCGTAGAATGCAATCCAAAATCATTCCCAGGTAGGTATTTCACCGTCTTGTTCATACTTGTGCTGTAGTCGCTGACACCAGTTCTATGCTTTTTCTTGTAGTAAATAAGCTGCATATCGAATCTTTTCTTCATCAAGATACTCTTGGACAGCGAAGGCCTTCTCCATCTCCATTATCTAGTTATTAGCCTCCAAAGGTTCAGTAGTCTCCTTGAAAGCTGGAGGAGCAAGCTTTTTAAATTCTGAAATGTTGTTCCGTTGTACTGGTTGCTCTCCATGTTGTGGTGGGGGATGCTGATGTTGTTGTGTGTCTCGTTGTATCTACTGTAGTTCAAGCATTTGCTGCTGTATTTGTTGTTGCATTTGTACCATCCCGATTAGGGTCTGCATTAACTGAGCCATATCTAGTTCCTGACGTGCTCTCGAAGTACTCCTATTAGGATCCATGACTCCCTCCTCCTGAGGGGTGCCACTGGTTAGATGGGGAGTACTACCATCCCATGGTTGTGATGTCTCTCTTGCAATTTCTTGAGTAGTTCTTGTCATTCTACATGGAGGCATGATAACCTTGTAGTAGTAAAACCTTATTAGATTCATTTATCTATTTGTTAGGATGGATTTATTATGATGCTCATACTTTAACGTCCCAATATTTCTAATGTTTACCCAACTACACTCATACTATGTCTAATTCTATGTGTCATAATTTATCCACTTATGCTCTGATACCATATTAATTTGTCACACCCTCGGCCCGAGATCGCAAGCAGGAGGTCGCGGCAACCGCCGCAATACTTATGAAGAACTCTCTCCATAAGCATGCAAGGCATCTCATCACGATATCAATGCATCACAGTGGAATAAATTCAAATAATTATTATTCAACTTTAATTCAAGTAATTAAATCAAATATCTTACATCCAATAAAATTTTTACAAAAAATAAAATAATAGATCTAAGTTCAATGAAGTTGACAATGCTAAATTTTGCCTCTAAAAGCTCTGTCCCAATATTTCTTCCCACGCTCGTAATTAATTATCTGAATCTAAAAAATAGAAAAAAAAGTAATGAGCTGGACAGCCCAGTATGTAACAAATATCTCAACTAGATATTTCAGATATTATATAATTTTCAAGAACAATACTGCAAATAAATATAAAAATATATTTCATGATGATTTTATACAAATCCAATCTTTTCAAATATTCACATATAATATTATCATAAATTCGATTCGATTCAAAATATTCGTAACTCAACAGCCTCGACTATGACCAACGTTTAACCCCCATTAGCGGGATCCACTGAATACCAGTGCACAACCCCCACTGGCAGGGTCCACAAACACCAGCGCACAACCCCCACTGGCAAGGTCCACCAAAAACCAGCGCACAACCTCCACTGACAGGGTCCACTGAGTACTAACGTATAATCCCCATTGGCAGGGCCCACTGAAACATAGTTGGCTGAGAGCATAAATTCGATCTGTATCAAAATAATTTTGTATCATAATATATCATAATTTTATACTGAACATGTACATAATCGACGTACCATAATATTTCAAAAGTACTTTTCTTTCAAATCATAATTTCATAAATCATGCATAATTTTAGAGAATAATTATTTATTTTCAGAATAAATATGAAATATCTCGAGAAGTTGATTCATTACTTACCTTTCACAGAGCATTGAATGAATAGATCGACTAACTTCTAGGAGATTCTTCAGTGCCTATTATCTAAAATTATATTTTTATATTAATTTTTAATTCAAAATTAAATCTAAACAAATCTCAAATCAAAATCTCACTTAGAATCAGACTCTTCCCTAAACTCGATCAAAATCATCAAAATGAAGCCTTTCACTATGCTAATCTTAGAAGGATAACTTTGGAGAAAGAAATCCATCAAGAGAGAGAAAATTCTAGAGAGAGAAATTAGAGAGAGAATCAAATTCTAGAGAGAAAAAGTAAGGGTTCAGACTGAAAGAAGAGAGAGAAGAGAGAGAAACTCTCCCTCATTTTTATTTTATTATTTATTTATTTCTTTATTTATTTCTTTTCTTTTTCCTTTTTTTTCTTTTTTTTTCCTTTTTCTTTTTCTTTTCTTTTTTTTTTCCTTTTTCCTTTTCTTTTTCTTTTTTTTCTTCCTTCTTCTACTTCTTCTCGTGGCCTCCCTGGGTGAAAAAAAAACTGAAACAGGGGACCGCATGGTCCCCTCATACAATCACCGACCGACGATCGATCGGCACAGGAATGGTCATGGCCGGAGAAGAGTGCACCACCATCCCAAGGGTCCCAAATTGGTGGCCGACGACGACCACCGGCATCCAAAAACCAAAAAAATTGAAACCTCTCCCATGACAAAATTTGATGACTTCGATCATCGGTGAGCGTGCACACCGACACGGGAAAGAGAGGACAGAAAAAAGGAAGAGAACCACATGCTTACCTCGAGCTCCGACGACCTCTCCAGTGATGAATTATGGCGGGCACAGTGACGATTTCTGCAAGCAATTTCCGACGATCTTCGCCGTTTCGCTGCAGGATTCTTTGGTAGGAAGAAGGGAGAAGGGTCTCTCCTTTAAATAGAACCGGAGGAGAGGAGTTTGACTCCTCTCCGATGAGGTTTTCGACTCTGATTAGGAGCCGATCGGGAGAAGAAGACTCCCTGCGGGAGTCTTCTTCATATATATATATATATATATATATATATATATATATATATATATTTTGGGCTGGGTTTAAGGCCCAATGGGCCGGATGTTACTGATATATTTATAAAAAAATAGATGTTAATTTAATTAAGCAATTTGAGTACCAAAATGAAGAAAAATTTTTAAAGAATTTAATGCATATTTTTTTTAATTTTTTAGTTAAAAATCGAAGCAAAAATGGAGCTAAAATATCCTAAAAAATAAAGAAAATAGCCTTCGATGTACGGTGGATCGGTCGGTTGGTCCACAGAAAACTTCACGCGATCCACAGGCACGGCTCACAGTGAGAGAAGGATTCTGGGCATGATCCAATGACTGAAATTCATCCCAACCTAGATCCGACGGTCAGCATCCATTTCCAATTTATAAAGAGGAGTTTTTGTGCGATCCGATGGCTCAGAAGTGATCCATCAAGTGATCAGACGGCTGAGAATGCTCCCGACTGTGTTAAAGATTTAAATTACGTGATCCGATGGCTAGAACTTCATCAAAACTCAGATCCAATGGCTGACATTTGATTTGACTTTGATAAGGATTAAAACTATGAATTTTGATCAGATCTGGGTGGTCTGAAGCTGATACGACGGCCAGGAATATTCCTAGGAGGATTAATATGATTTTTAAGGGTTTTAGGACTCCTTTTCCTACCAAAAAATTATGAAAAATTTATCTATAAATAGAGGGTCTGGGAATAAGCTTTTAGAGCAAAAAATTTGAGTAGAAAGTATAAAAAAATAAAAAAAAATTAAATAGCTTTAGAGACCCAAGAAAAAGAAAGAGAAAAGTTGGTTCACTCTATAGAGTACGATGGAAGACGAAGAGGTCATCAACTATCTTCTCGATGAGACTTGACTGGTCAACTTCAGATCTTTGTTATAATTTTATTTTTATTTTATTTTATTATTTTTTTTAAATTTTTTGAACTTAAATTTTATTTTTAATTAATATAAAATTTATTTTTTTATATTTTAAATTTTTATTATTTATTTTTATTGCAAGTAGATGCTAGGATCTAGTTAGTAGATCTTAGTATCTGATTTATTTTTTATATTTTTAATTTTTATTTTTTGACTTAAATTGCTTTCTCTAAAATTTTATTTTTTTTGTAAAATCAAAGATTTTAAATCAAAATTCTGCCTTCTTTGTGGATTCAACCCGACTCACTATATTTTACATATTTTAAATTTTTATTGAAGTCGAAATTTGATTGATAATCATAGTGTCTTAACGATAGCATCACGATCCTATCAATTTTTGGCACCGTTGCTGGGGAAGGCACCAATTTTAATATTTGATTTCTTTGATTTTCTTGTGACTATTGCTTACTAACTTTTTTTTTATCTTTTTACAGAAAAAAATTCAAAAATTAAAAAAAAAGAGAGATAGAAAGCTTCCAAATTGGTGAGATCAATCCTAACCCTAGCCTTAACTATTTTTTTAGTATTAATTAATATTTTTTTAATTAACCTAAAATTCATCCACATAAACCTAATAAAAATTGCATGACAAGAGTAGAAACTTAATTTTTAGAAGCATTCATCGTTGTAGATTTATTTTTGGTGATCGCTGCAGACAAGGTAAGCTTTCAAGTTTTATTAGTTTCATGCATCTAATTTAGTTGCATAGAACTCCTTGATTGAAATTGGTTGTGCATATTCATCTCAAATCAATTTAAGGACAACACCCATAACAAGATAAGGTGAGGATTTCATCACCCTCTCTTAGCCCAAAAACAACCAACCAGCATCTCACATTAACCCTAGCCTAACTAAAATCAAGTAGACATTGGCCCCTAGTATTAATTGAGTTCAGTTCTGAGTATTATGGTCAAGTCAAGTGCAAGTAAGTCCGAACTCACTCCTGAAACTGGTGTCTAAGGATAGAGGTTATAAAGGCTCAGCCTAAGTGGATTTGTGGTTATTTAATTGGTTTCGTTAACTTACCTAGCCAATTCAATTGGTGTCTAAGGCAAGCAACGGGGGGACCCCCACGATCCCACCTCTTACCTTGCTAGTTGAAAGAAGTGAGAAAAAGTTCAATTTATATTTAAGCTAAACCACTCTACATCGAACTGTTAGGTCTAAGAAACTCATTGGTGTCTAGGTTTAATTGTTTGCTAACTTGATTATAATTAACACTAAACCACAACTAATTCTTCCCACCTTACATATCTAGGTCTAGGGCTCTTTCTTTCTTCTCTCTCCTTTTTCTCTTAAAAAAAAAAATAAAATAAAAACAAAACTTGAATCATACATTAGGGTTTGCACTGGTATATGCAGGGTAGAAGATCTCTCTATCCTGACCTAGTTGAACCAAATCCTGAGATTGAACGGTTGATTCATATTAAACCTAAAAATCAGATGGCTGGAGATCCTAGAGAACCACCTAGGCAGATGAAGGAATATTTTATTCCTTCCACCTATAACCCATTGATGTTTTCATCATTTTATGGGATCAAATATTCTGACTCTGGTCCTAAGACCGATCTGAACCTAATAGCCCAAAGATTAGATAAAGTCGACGTTCTTGCCTAGAAATTTGATCTGTTCCTAGCATTAGGTCAACAATCTCCTGCACAATACACACCACCACCTAATTATTAAAAAATTTATTCTATCTATGCTAGCCCAGCCTATTATATGAGCGAATGTCCCATAGCTGCACAGTTTCCACCTTTCATTCAAGAACAAGTTCAAGCTGCCCAAGGTTACTCCAAATCTGTCAATGATCCATTCTCTAATACATATAATTCAGGCTGGAGGAACCATCTTAATTTTTCTTGGAGACCTCAACAGACTCAGGATCAGACCCAAATTTTTCTTTTGCAAAACATTCAGAGTAGGCCTCCATACCAGAATTATGCTTACAATAGAGGTCAGCCTAGTCAATCTATTCAGCCACCATATCAAAATCAGCTATCATACCCATCTCCTCAACAGACTAATCTAGCTGATGATAGATTAAACCAACTTCAACAAATGATCATGACCCAACTGTAATTCCTAGCTAGGCTAGAAGCACAAATAGATCAATTAACTGAATCTACCATGAGGAGAGAACTAGGTCAATTGCCAAACGATCTAATACCGAATTTTGAAAATGACCCACCCATCCACCAATCACCTGGACCTAGTCATCAATCCAATGTCCCACCTAAGAATCCCCAATTTGAAAGTGACAATACAATTTCTGAGCTTAAAAGTAATAGGATTCTTAAAGACCCATATCAAGTCCAGGTGAGTGAGGCTAGTACTGATGCTAGCCAAAAAGAGAATT
The DNA here is from genome assembly GCF_000442705.2 of Elaeis guineensis. Lineage (NCBI taxonomy): Eukaryota > Viridiplantae > Streptophyta > Magnoliopsida > Arecales > Arecaceae > Elaeis > Elaeis guineensis. The sequence continues at coordinate 82,164,970 of NC_025998.2, forward strand.
TAGAAGAGGAAATTAGTACTGAGACTAGCCCAATAGAAGAACCTGAGCCCAGTACTGATATTGATCTAAGTGATAAAGAGAAGAGAATGGATAAGTTACCCAAGATCTATTCACCAAAAGTTTCATTCCCTTCAGTGCCAGAAGTCGGTTCTTCCATTTTAAAATTACCTCCTTCAGAACTGAAATTGCCCTTGGTCACATCTGAGTATATATGTTTAAAATCAACTGACATCCTTTCAGCACCCATTACTTCAAACTCAACTTCTAACCTAAAAACTCAATTCATGAGCATTTTAGATGAACAAATAAGAGAAATTCTTGATAAATAAGGATCTGTGAATGGGTTTGTGAACTATCTTTCTAAAATTAAGAACGGAGGTGTGAACTACTTTCTAAAGATTGATAATAAAATATTAAAATTTATTTTAGATCATTTTTCTAAGATTGGCAATCCAAACTTATTGAAATTTATCAATCCAATATTTGACACGGGATAGGTGAGAGAATCAGCATGGTCTGGCTGAAGACGGTAAACTCAGCACTTCTTGGGAGGCAATCCAGTTTTCAAGTTTTTAATTTTTGCTTTTGCCTTTGCTTTCTTTTGCATTTTGTTTAGGATAATCGAGTCTTGCTTTATGTCTTTTATAAGGATCTAAAAATAATCTTGGCTAAGTTGGGGGGAGAATCAATTTTGAAAAGACTTATGGATCAGGTGATATCTCTCCTTTTCTTTCTCTTTACATGCACCGTTCATTTTTTCTACTCCATTAAGGACAATGTTGATTAAGTTGGAGGGGAGAATCAAAAATTTTTTAAAGTCCTCAAGTAAGTTAGCATTTAGTATTTAAGCATCTGATTATACTTAAGAATCAAGTTAAACCAAGTATTTTTAAAAGAAAATTGATATACAGATCAGAGAGTTTGTGAGATATTGAGGGATCAAGTATTAAGAAAACTCAATAAAGAGTTAAGTTTAGAACTTAAATAGTTTTTTTTGAATATTTCTAAATTTTTCTACCAGCAGCAAAGAAGAGTTTACTTCTTATGGACTTGTGTAAAGTAACTATACATTTCTTCATATATTTAAAAAAAAAAAATTTAAGTACTTCATGCTGAGTAATCGGGCCTCTTTGCCTAAGCAAGCATTGAGTTTCACGTCAAAAGGTATGAAGGGCAAAGAAGCTTTGTTGTAAAGTTAGTTTTAACTCGTAACCTATTTGATTCGAGTAAATAGATTTGAGAGATATTTTATACCTAGTGTCCTAAAGCCATCTTGTTTGAGAGTCATTGACTGAAACTCACTACATGGGTCAAACAGAAAGCTTAAGGGGTTAAGATACTTAATAGCAGTATAACATTAAAAAAAAAAATCAATCAATAAATGAAGGATGGAAGTAACAATATACTTGTCCGTGTGAAGGTGAATGATTTGGAGATAAAGGTAGCGATAATTTGAAAAAGTTCAAAAAAGATTTAGTGTTCTTAGTTTAACTCTCATATTGACTAGTATTAATACCCCAATGACATACCTCATTTACACTCTACTGAACATCAGTGGTCCTTTTGAAAATTGTTTGGTGAAATTTGAGATTTTAAGTTAAACGGTACTTGATTCTAAATTTTTTCTTTACTCGAGGACGAGCAAAGTTTAAGTTGGAGAGTGTGATAAGTGGTATATTTTAACATTTATTGTAGGTATTTTTGATAATTTATGGTGCTAACATCTTCTTAAAAAACCCTAATTTATTGAATTTATTGAATTTTTCTAAAAAATAAGTGATTTTAAAAAAATATAAAATTAGATATATTTATAAAAAAAATAGATATTAATTTAATTAAATAATTTAAGCACCAAAATGAAGAAAAATTTTTGAAGAATTTAATGCATATTTTTTTTTTAATTTTTTAGATAAAAGTTAGAGCAAAAATGAAGCTAAAATATCCTAAAAAATAAAGAAAATAGCCTTCGGTGTATGGTGGACCGATCGATTAATCCAGAGAGCCAAGGTGCGGTCCATAGAAAACTTCATGCGGTCCACAGACACGGCTCACAGTGAGAGAAGGATTCTAGGTGCAATCCAACGACTGAAATTCATCCCGATCTAGATCCAACAGTCAGCATCCATTGTCAGTTTATAAAGAGGGGTTTTTACACAATCCGATGGCCCAGAAGTGATCCATCAAGTGATCGGACGGCTGAGAACACTCTCGACTGTGTTAAGCATTTAAATTACGCGATCCGATGGCCAGAACTTCATCAGAACCCAGATCCAATGGCTAACATTCGATCCAACTTTGATAAGGATTAAAACTATGGATTTTGATCATATCTGGGCGGTCCGAAGCTGATCCGACAGTCAGAAATATTTCTAGGAGGATTAATATAATTTCTAAGGGTTTTAGGACTCCTTTTCCTACCAAAAAATTATGAAAAATTCATCTATAAATAGAGAGTCTGGGAATAAGCTTTTAGAATAAAAAAATTGAATAGAAAGTATAAAAAAATAGAAAAAAAAAATTAAATAGCTTTAGAGACCCAAGAAAAAGAAGGAAAGAAGTCGGTTCGCTCTACGGAGTATGATGAAAGATGGAGAGGTCATCAACCATCTTTTCGATGAGACTTGACTGATCAACTTCAGATCCTTGTTATAGTTTTATTTTTATTTTATTTTATTGTTTCTTTTAAATTTCTTGTACTTGAATTTTAATTTCAATTAATGCAAAATTTATTTTCATGCACTTTAAATTTTTGTCTTTTATTTTTTGCACGTAGATGCTATGATCTAATTAGTAAATCTTAGTACCAATTTATTTTTATACTTTTTAAATTTTTATTATTTATTTTTATTGCAAGTAGATGCTAGGATCTAGTTAGTAGATCTTAGTATCCGATTTATTTTTTGCACTTTTAATTTTTATTTTCCGACTTAAATTGCTTTCTTCAAAATTTTATTTCTTTTTTATAAAATCAAAGATTTTAAATCAAAATCATACCTTCTTTGTGGATTCGACCCGACTCACTACTTTCTACATATTTTTAATTTTTATTGAAGTCGAAATTTGATTGATAATCACGATGTCCTAACAACAGCATCGCGATCCTATCAAGTATGCCACATCTGGCTTTGTACATATCATGGCGTATATGATAGATCCCACGATCGAAGCATATGGAACTCTACTCATATGCTCTCTCTCTTCAAAAGTTGTCGGACAATCATTCTTAGAGAGAGAAATTTCATGGCCTATCGATAGATAGTCCTTATTGAAATTCTCCATGCTGAACCTCTTCAGCATAGTATCTATGTACGTGGACTGGGATAACCCAAGCATCATTTTAAATCTATCCTTATAGATCTTCATCCTTAGGATGTAGGATGCTTCACTCAAGTCCTTCATGGAGAACTACGATGACAACCAAATTTTTATTCCCTATAGTGCAGGGATGTCATTCCCGATTAAGAGAATATCATCTATATACAAGACAAGGAATACCATAACTGGACTATTTGTCCATTTATAGATGCAGGGCTCTTCTCCGTTCTTAACGAAGCCATACATTTTGATCACCTTATCAAAATGCGTGTTCCAACTTCGAGAAGCTTGCTTCAATCCATAAATGGATCTCTGAAGCTTGCACATCTTGGATTCATCTGTGGATATAAACCCCTCAGGTTGTATCATATACACCTCTTCGGTCAGCTCTCCATTCAGGAAAGCTGTCTTTACATCCATCTGTCAGATCTCATAATCCAGATGGGTAGCTATTGCAAGCATTATCCGAATGGATTTGAGCATTGCCACAGGGAAGAACGTCTTGTTATAGTCAATACCATAATATTGACGATACCCTTTGACAACCAGACGGGCTTTATAGATCTCCATCTTTTCATCTGCGCCCCTCTTCCTTTTGAAGACCCATTTACACCCAATGGGTTTAACCCATTCAGGTGGGTCAACCAATGTCCATACATCATTGACCTTCACGATACTCTATCAGATCATCTTAATGGTGCAGGTACATTGGGCTTCGAATCTGATCTAATCAAATCCTACTCAGGTTTAGCTATTGGTGTCGATCCTTCTATCTATTGAACTTCATCAAGTTCAACCTTAGAGGCAACAGTTCCTTCACCAAAGAACTCCTTTTCTAAAAAGGTTGTCTTAAGGCTGACGAACACCTTTTGTTCATCAGTATGGTAGTAAAAATATCCTTTGGTCTCTTTGAGATACCCTATGAATGTGCATTTGTCAGACCTAGGTCTAAGTTTATCTGTAACTAACCGTTTGACAAAGGTCGGGCACCCTCAGACCCTAAGGTGTGAAAGTGCTAGCTTACGTCCTATCCATATCTCATATGGAGTCTTAATTACAGACTTATCTGGAACCCTATTTAACAGATAACAGGCTAATTCGAGTGTATATCCCCAGAAGGATATCGACAAGCTGGCAAAACCCATCATGGATCGGACCATATCTAACAAAGTCCGATTTCTTCTTTCAGACACACCATTATGTTGTGGTGTTCTTGGAGGAGTCCATTAGGAGAGAATCCCATTCTCTCCTAGATATGTGAGAAACTTACCAAAAAGGTATTCCTCTCCTTGATTAGACCGAAGAGTTTTAATACTCTTCCCAGTTTATTTTTCTACTTCACTTCGAAATTGTTTGAACATTTCAAATAAATCTGACTTATGTTTCATCAGATAGACATATCCATATCTGGATAGATCATCCGTGAAAGTGATGAAGTAGAAATATCCACCTCTAGCACTTATGCTCATGGGCCTGTAAACATCAGTATGTACTAGGCCCAAGAGCTCAGTAGCTCTCTCACCTTTTCCAGTAAAAGGTGACTTGGTCATTTTATCAATAAGACAAGACTCACAGGTTGGAAGTGATTCACAATCACTACTTCAAGGATTCTCTCTTGAGTCAACCTGTTTATCCTGTTCTTGTTTATATGACCTAGCCTATAGTGCCATAAGTAGATATCTGATACACTATCTAATCTAGGATGCTTGCCAGTAGAATAGACTACGTTAACAGGTTGTGATAATATATACACACCATTGTTCAAATGTCCACAAAAAATAGTAACACCATTCATAATGATAGTACAAACTTATTTCTTTATTAAAATTTTATAATCATTTTTGGCCAAAAGGCCTACAGAAATAATATTTAAAAAGAAACTAGGACAGAAATGACAATCATTAAGAGCAATGGTATGGGACTCAAATACAAGTTTCAAGATTTCTAATGCTAGAACTGGAACTGATCTTCCATCTTCAATGTTCAGAAACCTCTCGCCTTGCTCGAATCTCCTACTAACCTGCAACCTCTGCAATGAATTGCAAATATGGTAAGGGCTATCGGTATCCAATATCCAGTCAGTTATATCATAAATAGAGAAATTACAAGGAGTTATCATATAAATACCTTGCCCAGCAACAACTTGCTTCTTTCTCTGCCTGTTTGGATCCAGGGAGGCAATGTACTGAGGATAGTTTCTCTTTCAATGCCCCCACTTCTTGCAAAAGAAGCATTCAGTTTGACTCTTATCGGGCTTGATCATTCTGGTCTAGCCCTGCACTGATGTCCTAGCCTGAACTTGCACCTTCTTCACTTTCTTCTTCTTGTTCTTCTTCCCTTTTTCAAAGGGTCGAGAACCAGAAGACGAACCTCTCACTAAGTTCATCGACTCCTTGTGGAGTTGGTGATCCTTCTCAAAGTTCAGAAGCAACCACAGTAACCCATAGTAGTTTACTTCAGGTTTTGTCATTCTATACTGAGTGAGGAATGGGAGATAAGACTTGAGTAGTGAGTTCGGTATTGTATCTTTCTCAAGCTGCTTATGCAAGAAAAAGTTGAGCTTACTCAAATGCTCTATCAGCTCGATCATGTACAATACATGATCAGTGATAGAGGCACCATCCTGCATTTTGGCATTGAAGATGGCACAACTAGTCTTGTGCCTCTCCACATCATCGGGTGTGCCAAAGGCATCCTCCAACACTTGAAGCATGTCCTTTGGCTGAGCCATCTCAAATCTGCGACTGAACTCGTTGCTCATAGCAGCAGCATGATGCAGCGCACCGTGATCCGATCATTAAGCCACTTTTGGTAAGTATCTCTGACTGTTCCACGTGCATTGGCAGCTAGCTCCTCAGGTGCAGGATCTGCCATCACATATAGGATCTGTTTATGCTCTAGGACAATCTTCAACTTTCGGTACCAGCTATCGAAGTTGGATCCCATCAAATTATCATTGTCCAACAATGATCGGAGCGATAGGGAAGTGGCCATATCTGCATAAAGAAAAACCATAACCTAATTAGTAATTGATTCATTAAACCTAAAGATTTGGATTTTAATCAAAAGGTTTCTCCCACTATTTTATTCGAATTAATAGCCTCTACCTCCAATTCGAAGAATTACCTTAATTCCTTAGTGGGTACTAGAATCTACTTAGACTGCACATAAGCCCAACTTTGGTTGGCCAACCCATATACATCTAAGGGTAGGTTCATAACCAATTATTTCTCTAAATAATTTTTAAAAATTTTAATTTTGCCCCAGTCCCTAATTAGTAGGCTTTGGCCTCCACTGAAAAGGTCTGGTTAGGTCCAACCATTAACATGACCATACTTAGCCCATCTAGCCAATGAATGAATAGGCCCAACTTTGGTTGGCTAATCTAATCACCATTTAGAAAGATATAGTCAAAAAATCATATTATGAATGATAATTCCATCAGCTGATAAGCACCAGGCCTTTGGGCCTTTAATGATTATCCAACTGATGGATCCATTATCATCCACTTAATGGGAGGCTATGATCTAGTTATCACCATAACTATTTCATTTTAAGGACTTAATAATTTTAGAAAATTTAATTAATTTAGAGAAGGAGGTTAGATGAACCAGCTTATCATGATCCTCTCACTGGCTTCACCAAGTCATCTTAAGAGAGACCATTAAAAGGGCTGGTCTAGGAGCACCTAAATCAGTCACATTGATTTACCTAACTGACATAGGTCAGCTCGAATAGTCAAGTGATCTGATCAAAATATAATTTCACCAAGAGGCCAGGTAAGTTCGATCGGTGAGAGGATCTATCAAAGCTTGCCTTAGACACTGTTGGGTTATAAAATACCCGCAGCCAAATTCGACAGCAGAACGGCTCCGCCCGGACTCCTACGGGAGTCGGGCTCCACCGCCGACAGCAGTTGCAGCTCCGCCTGGACTCCTACGGGAGCCGGGCTCCACCGACGACATCAGTGCAGCTCCGCCCGGACTCCTACGGGAGCCGGGCTCCACTGCCGACAGCAGTTGCAGCTCCGCCCGAACTCCTACGGGAGTCGGGCTCCACCGACGACATCAGCGCAGCTCCGCCCGGACTCCTACGGGAGCCGGGCTCCGCCGCCAACATCAGAACAGCCCCGCCCGGACTCCTACGGGAGCCGGGCTCCGCTCTCAGTATCAACTACTGGTAAGCTCCATCTGGACTCCTACGGGAGCCGGGCTCCACCGCCGACAGCAGTTGCAGCTCCGCCCGGACTCCTACGGGAGCCGGGCTCCACCGACGACATCAGTGCAGCTCCGCCTGGACTCCTACGGGAGCCGGGCTCCACCGCCGACAGCAGTTGCAGCTCCGCCCGGACTCCTACGGGAGCTGGGCTCCACCGACGACATCAGCGCAGCTCCACCCGGACTCCTACGGGAGCCGGGCTCCACCGACGACATCAGCGCAGCTCCGCCCGGACTCCTACGGGAGCCGGGCTCCGCCGCCAACATCAGAACAGCCCCGCCCGGACTCCTACGGGAGCCGGGCTCCGCCGCCAACATCAGAACAGCCCCGCCCGGACTCCTATGGGAGTCGGGCTCCGCTCTCAGTATCAACTGCTGGTAAGCTCCATCCGGACTCCTACAAGAGCCGGACTTCACCCTTAACTTTGATTGCAGCGCAGCTCCGCCCAGACTCCTACGGGAGCCGGGCTCCACCGACGACATCAGCGCAGCTCCGCCCGGACTCCTACGGGAGCCGGACTCCGCCGCCAACATCAGAACGGCTCCGCCCGGACTCCTACGGGAGCCGGGCTCCGCTCTCGGTACCAGGCTCCGCTCTCGGTACCAACTGCTGGAGGAGCCGAGCCTTAAGGGAGCCGAGCCTCATCTCTGACGCCAGCGACTACAGCCGCAAGCAGACTCTGCCCGGACTCCTACGAGAGCCGGGCTCCACCCACAACTTCAGCTCCGAGAGGGTTCCGCCCGGACTCCCCCGGGAGTCAGGCTCCGCTCACGACCCCTACCGCCAGGAGGACCTCACCCGGACCTCAACAGAAATCGGGCTCCAGCCACTGTCGAGCCTCGATCAACAGATCCGCTTCCCTTGGCAGATCACGATAACAACCCTGATCCTGTTCCACTTCTTGTAGCGGATTTCGTGCGGCTCCATCACCCCCTACGGCGGACCCATTACTTTCTGACAGGCTGTGTCAACAGCTATGATGCTGCTCCGCTCCCTGCGGCAGGTGCTGCACGATCCCACTACTCGCTGACAACTAGCGGCAACGGATGCCGCTCCACTACCTGCAACAGGCCCTACGTGGTGGGCTATGATGATGGCCACGTGTCTGCTCCACTATCTTTCGCAATCAATTCCCCTGACCATGGGCGACCCACTACCAGGCGATTACAAACGTCGCCATCAATCCGTTGCCTCCTCCGCCTATAAAAGGGGGATCCAGATACGTTATTCTTTAAGCTCCTTTTCCTTATCTCAAAACTCTGCTAAATTCTCCGTTCGAGCACTCCATTCTTGTTGAGGCAGAAAACTGACTTGAGCGTCGGAGGGTCTTGCCGGAGCAACCCCACCTCCGATTTAGACTTCCCTTGCAGGTCCCGGTGGCGACCGCGGCTTCCCCGACTCCAGCTTCTCCAGCGCAAGCGGATTTTTGCACCAACAGGATTGGCGCTAGAGGAAGGGGCTTTGTGTCTTCGCAGCACCCTTGTTCTTGAAGGAGCGCTCAACGGACCCGCTTCCGGCCATCTTTTCCGGCATCCAATCCTCTTTTCCCCATCCGATGCCCTCTCGCGAAGTTTCTGCACGGCTACCCCTGGCTATGGTCGTCGATAAGGGGTGGCCGGGTGACCAGTCTTCGCCGGATTCTGTCAACGTCATCTCGGGGGAATCCCGGCAGGGGGGAATCAACACGTCAGCTGCACCCCTCAAGCGGCAAAAAGTTGAAGAGCCCATCGCTTTCACTGAAGAAGATGCCCAGGGAATCCAATTCCCTCATAACGACGCGATCGTGGTTTCCTTGAACATAGCAAATTATGACGTCCGTCGCATTCTCGTCGACAACGGAAGTTCGGCCGACATCTTATTCTACAGTGCCTTTTCGAGAATGGCCACTCTTGGCAGTCATCTAAGGCCGATTTGCTCCCCCTTGATAGGGTTTACTGGTGACGCCATTCCGACGGAAGGAATGATAGCTCTAACTGTGACCGCGGGTCAACATCTAAAGCAGTCTAGAGCCCTGGTGAATTTCCTGGTGGTAAAGGCGCCATCTGCCTACAATGCAATTCTTGGCCGACCCGGCCTCAACACCCTCAGAGCCGTTGTTTCAACCTACCATTTGAAATTGAAGTTCCCCACCGACAAGGGGATCGGAGAAGTTCGGGGAGACCAAGCGCTGGCCAGGCACTGCTACAATATAGCCCTGCAAAGAAGCGATCAAGCGGACCTCTGTCCAGTCGACGGGTTGGATGCGCGCGATGACCTCACTGAAGAGAGGGGCGGTCCGATCGAGGACCTAATACCAATTCCTTTGAATGATGGGAATGCGGAGCATGTGGTGTTAATTGGCTCCAACCTGGAGGAGGAGGTGCGGACGCATCTCGTGGATTTCCTCCGGAGGAATGCGGACGTTTTCGCATGGGTCCCGACGGATATGCCGAAAATTGACACAGAAGTCATGGAACATCATCTGGCGGTCGACCCTAAACATCGGCCAACAAAAGAAAAAATCCAGAGTCATGCCCCGGAGAGGCAGAAGGCAATAGCCGAGGAAGTGGATAAACTTCTCAAGGCCGGATTCATCAAGGAGGTCAATTATCCTGAGTGGATCTCCAATGTTGTCTTGGTCAAGAAAGAAAACGGCAAGTGGAGGATGTGTATCGACTTCAAAAAGCTGAATAAGGCTTGCCCAAAGGACAGTTACCCCCTTCCCAGGATCGACCAACTGGTGGACGCTACCTCGGGCCATGAGCTTCTTACTTTTATGGACGCATTCTCCGGCTATAACCAGATTAGAATGGCATCGGAAGATGAAGAAAAGACTGCTTTTATCACTAATCGTGGCCTTTACTGCTACAGGGTTATGCCGTTCGGCCTCAAGAATGCGGACGCAACCTATCAACGACTGGTGAACAAAATCTTCAAGGAGCAGATCGGCCGAAACATGGAAGTTTATGTGGACGATATGCTCGTGAAAAGCAGGTCTTCCGAAAATCATGTCGCCGACCTCGAGGAAACCTTTGGCGCTCTTTGAAAGTATAGAATGAAGCTAAACCCAACCAAATGCGCCTTTGGGGTAACCTCAGGAAAGTTCCTGGGCTTCATGGTATCAGGGCGCGGGATCGAGGCCAATCCGGAGAAAATTCGCGCCATCCAAAATATGACTGCCCCAAGATCAATCAAGGAGGTTCAGTGCCTCACGGGAAGAGTTGCGGCTCTTAATCGCTTTGTCGCAAGGTCGGTCGAACGATGTCTGCCCTTCTTTCAAACCCTCAAGCAGCCGAAGAACTTCTGTTGGACCCCTGAATGCCAACAGGCATTCGAAGAATTGAAAAGCTACCTTAGCTCGCCTCCACTGCTGGCGAAGCCCGAGCCTAAGGAGGAATTATTTTTGTACCTGGCGGTCTCTCCCACAGCCCTTGCAGCTGTCCTTGTTAAAGAGGAAATGAAAGTCCAGCGATCGGTCTACTACATCAGTCGCGTGTTGAGGGACGCCGAGACCAGGTATACTAAATTAGAAAAACTGACCTACGCCTTGTTGATTGCAGCTCGGAGACTCCGGCCTTACTTTCAAGGGCACACGGTGATGTTACTCACCGACCAACCGATCAAGGTGGTTTTGCACCGAGCTGATATCTCCGGGAGAATGGCGAAATGGGCAATCGAGCTCACAGAATTCGACATCAACTACAAACCTAGACCGGCCATAAAAGCCCAGATATTAGCAGAATTCATAGTAGAATGCACCATCCCCGAGGAGGTCGAACCTGAGCAAAGCAAAATTGATGACCTGAAGACTCAACCGAACTCCCCCGACGAAGAAGCCAGTTCCTCCGATAGCTTTTGGACCCTCCATGTGGACGGATCTTCCAACATGGCAGGTGCGGGTGCAGGCCTAATCTTGACCAGCCCGGAGGGAGTCGTTGTGGAGTACGCTCTGTGTTTCGAATTCCCCGCAACAAACAATGGAGCGGAGTATGAAGCTCTGATTGCAGGATTGAGGATCGCTAAGGAGCTTGGAATAGGTCAACTCCGGGTGCACAGCGATTCCCAACTTGTGGTGGGGCAAGTCAGCGGGAGTTTTGAAGCGCGGGAGGACAGTATGGCCAAATATCTTGAGAAGGTGAAGGAGTTCACCCCTGCCTTTGGCAATTTCGACATCAGGCAAATTCCAAGGTCGGAGAACATCAGAGCCGATCTTCTCTCCAAACTGGCGACATCGGCTCCGGTCGAATTGCCAAAAGGCGTCCTCTTTGAAGTTCTAAAGCATCCAAGTACGGAGGAATCGCGACTCGTAATGGAGATCGACCACGAGCCCAGCTGGGTCAACCCGCTGATAACCTATCTTAGAGATGGGATTCTCCCCCAGGATGCGAAAGAGGCCCGAAAACTCCGAAATCAAGCCTCCCGGTACATCCTTTATGAGGGCAAATTGTACAAAAGATCGTACTCCTTGCCTCTCTTGAGATGCCTCCGACCCTCAGAAGCTGACTACGCTTTATGGGAAGTACACGAGGGAAACTGCGGAAGCCATTTGGGTGCCAGGTCTCTATCCCACAAGCTACTCCGCCAAGGGTATTACTGGCCAACAATGCATCATGATTCAATCGAATATGTCAAAAAGTATGATCGATGTCAAAGATACGCCAACGTCCAGAGACAACCTGCTACCGAGCTTACACCCTTGAGTGCCCCATGGCCTTTTGCGCAATGGGGGATGGATATTCTTGGCCCCTTTCCCATGGCGTCTGGTCAAAGGAAATTCCTCCTTGTAGCAATCGACTACTTCACCAAATGGGTCGAGGCCGAGCCACTAGCCAAAATCATAGAAGCAAAAGTGCAGGATTTCGTCTGGAAATCGATCGTGTGTAGGTTCGGTTTGCCTAGAACCCTCATCACTGATAATGGACGGCAATTCGCGGGAGCCAGATTTGCTGAATTCTGTGAAGATCTAAACATCTCCCACAACTTCACATCAGTGGCCCATCCTCAGGCGAACGGCGAAGCCGAGGTAACAAATAGAACCCTTTTGCAGGGGATTAAGACCAGGCTCGAAAAAGCAAAAGGAACTTGGGTGGACGAACTTTATCATGTGCTATGGGCTTATCGGACCACTCAGAGGTTGCCTACAGGAGAGACTCCCTTTGCTTTAGCCTTTGGTACGGAAGCCGTCATCCCAATCGAGCTTAAACTCCCGTTGGCACGAGTCGTGGCATTCGACGAACCCCAAAACGCGCAAAGCCTCAGAGCCAACCTCGACCTACTGGAAGAAAGGCGGGAGATTGCTCAGGTTCGGATGGCAGCCTACAGACAGAAAGTTGCCCGATATTACAACGCCCGAGTCAAAAATAAGGCGTTCAAAGCAGGGGATCTAGTGCTCCGACGAGCTGCTGTCTCACAACCGCAGGGCTAGGGGAAGCTTGCCCCAAACTGGGAGGGACCCTATGAGGTCAAAGAAGTAGTCCGGCCTGGAACTTATTATCTTAAGGAGCTCAGAGGAGCCGACCTCCCGCGACCTTGGAGCTCAGAAAACTTACGGATGTACTACCAGTAATCTCATCCTAATCAAAAAATGCGTGCCCATTTGTCTTGCGACAATTCAAGCAGACGGTATCAAAAATGAGAGGGCAACCTTACAAAAGTCGAAGGCCCGATTCTTTTAGACCGGATGGGGGGAGAGGCCTCACAACGTCCTAATGTGCCCCCACAGCCCTGTTAGGGACAGGAGGAGAACCTCGCCCTAACTTGAGCAAAGTCGAAGGCCCGATTCTTTTAGACCAGATGGGGGGAGAGGCCTTACAACGCCCTAATGTGCCCCCACAGCCCTGTTAGGGACAGGAGGAGAACCTCACCCTAACTTGAGCAAAGTCGAAGGCCCGGTTCTTTTAGACCGGATGGGGGGAGAGGCCTCACAATGCCCTAATGTGCCCCCACAGCCCTGTTAGGGATAGGAGGAGAACCTCGCCCTAACTTGAGCAAAGTCGAAGGCCTGGTTCTTTTAGACCGGATGGGGGGAGAGGCCTTGCAACGCCCTGATGTGCCCCCACAGCCCTGTCAGGAACAGGAGGAGAACCTCGTCCTGACATGAGCAAAGTGGAAGGTCCGAACTCCTACGGGAGCCGGGTTCCACTGCCAAGAAGACTTCGCCCGGACTCCTACGGGAGCCGGGTTCCACCACCAAGAAGACTTCGCCCGGACTCCTACGGGAGCCGGGTTCCACCGCCAAGAAGACTTCGCCCGGACTCCTACGGGAGCCAGGTTCCACCGCCAAGAAGACTTCGCCCGGACTCCTACGGAAGCCGGGTTCCACCGCCAAAAAGACTTCACCCGGACTCCCACGGGAGCCGGGCTCTACCGTCAACATCAGCTACAGGACAACTCCACCCGGACTTCTACGGAAGCCAGGCTTTATTTATGACTTTGATTGCAGAAAAACTTTGCCCCAACTCTTACGAGAATCGAGCTACTCCAACTTTCGGAGGGCTTCTCCGTTCGGACTATCAAGGGAGCCGAACTTAGCCCCGACTTCAGCAAAAAAAAAATAAAAAAAAAATCCAAGCAAACCTGACAAGTGGGTATCTCCGAACGGCATAAAAGCCGAAAAGGAGCTCGGTGAATGACGACCCCACATGAGCTGAAAAGGTCGCCGACGACCTTGGAACGACGTAACACAGACAAAGAGAAGGAAAGGAAAATGAAGAAGTTCGGCAGACAACTATTTAACACAAGATACAAACAAGGTACTAAAATCACTTTTTCATTTAACAGAAGTACACGTTACAGGACCCGATGGGTCAGGAAAAAAAAAAAAAAAAAAAAAGAAGAGAAGATACACGTCATTGCATGTCTCGCGAGCACGGTTCGGGCAGGACGAACCGGAGATCGCTCCGAGCTACGAACTCCGTCTCTATCCTTCTCAGTCGCATTCTCCAGTGCGTGTAACAGCTCTCGCCCATCTCGCCTCATTCTGTTCCCGAAGTCCCAACCTTAGCGGGAAAGGGGTGGGGTAGATCCCCGGAGGCGGAGGGGGCAACGACGGCCGCCACCCGAGACGCTCCGGCAAGGTCGGCATGCGTTACTTCCACCGTCCCCGCAACAAGTTCTACTGCCCCACCGTCGACGCTGACCGCCTCTGGTCTCTCGGCCCCGACGGCGTCAAGGACCCCGTCATGGCTTATGACGGCTATTCTGCCCTCTTGACCGGTATCACCCTGCCTTGCTACTCCAAGATTTGCGGGCAGAATAACTTCACCGACCGCCCCCGTTATTAAACCCCTGTTGTTGAAGGAATTCTTCCTTGAGCTCCCTTTAGAACGACGGAAATTCTCACCGGCCGTCATTCTCCTCCTCACCTTCCTCCAAACCCTAAAAATTCCCTTAAGAACAGCCCCCCAAGTAGAGAACATGGTGTGAGGGAAGGGGACAGGGACTGGGGCGAGAGAAGCAGGGCTCTCAGATGAAAGGGCAGCGCCAGGATGAAACCACGAAGGGACTGAGGGGTTTAAATAGCCGATGGATCCTGGCGCAGTTATGGCGGCGGGTATTCCAGGGCCAACTGGTGTGTGCCACGTGGCGCGCTTATCCCCTTCACCGCCATCGAGGGTTGACCACTCACGAATTCCCGCAGGGCGACGCTTGAGATCGCGTTTCAATGGGGGTTTCGAAAAGACTTTTCAAGTCACCTTCATCGAAAAACGGACTCTGACGTGCGCGCATTAAATGGGGGCGGCAGTGCGCAAGGTTCGAAGGGGCGATTCCGACTGCGCACATCTCTCTCTGTGTGTACTTCCTTCGCTTGAAATTCAAACTCGGAAGTAGGGGGACTGGTGTTGGGTTATAAAATACCCGCAGCCAAATTCGACAGCAGAACGGCTCCGCCCGGACTCCTACGGGAGCCGGGCTCCACCGCCGACAGCAGTTGCAGCTCCGCCCGGACTCCTACGGGAGCCGGGCTCCACCGACGACATCAGTGCAGCTCCACCCGGACTCCTACGGGAGCCGAGCTCCACCGCCGACAGCAGTTGCAGCTCCGCCCGGACTCCTACGGGAGCCGGGCTCCACCGACGACATCAGCACAGCTCCGCCCGGACTCCTACGGGAGCCGGGCTCCGCCGCCAACATCAGAACAGCCCCGCCCGGACTCCTACGGGAGCTGGGCTCCGCTCTCAGTATCAACTACTGGTAAGCTCCATCTGGACTCCTACGGGAGCCGGGCTCCACCGCCGACAGCAGTTGCAGCTCCGCCCGGACTCCTACGGGAGTCGGGCTCCACCGACAACATCAGTGCAGCTCCGCCCAGACTCCTACGGGAGCCGGGCTCCACCGCCGACAGTTGTTGCAGCTCCACCCGGACTCCTACGGGAGCCGGGCTCCACCGACGACATCAGCGCAGCTCCGCCCGGACTCCTACGGGAGCCGGGCTTCGCCGCCAACATCAGAACAGCCCCGCCCGGACTCCTACGGGAGCCGGGCTCCGCTCTCAGTATCAACTGCTGGTAAGCTCCATCCGGACTCCTACCAGAGCCGGACTTCACCCTTAACTTTGATTGCAGCGCAGCTCCGCCTGGACTCCTACGGGAGCCGGGCTCCACCGACGACATCAGCGCAGCTCCGCTCGGACTCCTACGGGAGTCGGACTCCGCCGCCAACATCAGAACGGCTCCGCCCGGACTCCTACGGGAGCCGGGCTCCGCTCTCGGTACCGGGCTCCGCTCTCGGTACCAACTGCTGGAGGAGCCGAGCCTTAAGGGAGCTGAGCCTCATCTCTGATGCCAGTGACTACAGCCGCAAGCAGACTCCGCCCGGACTCCTACGAGAGCCGGGCTCCACCCACAACTTCAGCTCCGAGAGGGTTCCGCCCGGACTCCCCCGGGAGTCGGGCTCCGCTCACGACCCCTACCGCCAGGAGGACCTCACCCGAACCTCAACAGAAATCGGGCTCCGGCCACTGTCGAGCCTCGATCAACAGATCTGCTTCCCTTGGCAGATCACGATAACAACCCTGATCCTGTTCCACTTCCTGTAGCGGATTTCGTGCGGCTCCATCACCCCCTGCGGCGGACCCATTACTTTCTGACAGGCTGTGTCAACAGCTATGATGCTGCTCCGCTCCCTGCGGCAGGTGCTGCACGATCCCACTACTCGCTGACAACTAGCGGCAACGGACGCCGCTCCACTACCTGCAACAGGCCCTACGTGGCGGGCTATGATGATGGCCACGTGTCTGCTCCACTATCTTTCACAATCAATTCCCCTGACCATGGGCGGCCCACTACCAGGCGGTTACAAACGTCGCCATCAATCCGTTGCCTCCTCCGCCTATAAAAGGGGGATCCAGATACGTTATTCTTTAAGCTCCTTTTTCTTATCTCAAAACTCTGCTAAATTCTCCGTTCGAGCACTCCATTCTTGTTGAGGCAGAAAACTGACTTGAGCGTCGGAGGGTCTTGCCGGAGCAACCCCACCTCCGGTTTAGACTTCCCTTGCAGGTCCCGGCGGCGACCGCGGCTTCCCCGACTCCAGCTTCTCCGGCGCAAGCAGATTTTTGCACCAACAGACACCATCATAAATGGCCAGGTAAGCGGACTGCCAATTAAAATCCACCAATCTGGTTTACTTTAGATACCAATTGATTTAATTAGTTTCGATTAGATCAATCTAACAGTTCATGCTAGACCGCTTAGCCTAGAATCAAGTCCATTTGGTTCTCGTTAAAGACATAGACTTGACCAACTACAACTATTGTAATTGATCTAGAGAATCCTTGATCTAATCTAAGACAACAATTGATTAGATTTAGTCAATTCTCTAATTAAGTCCATCTTTAATCTAACCTTAGGTCTAACCTAATTAATGGACCTAATTCTCACTAACCCATTAACCCAATATGTTATGGTTTGTGTCTTAGGTTCTTCAATTCACAATCCTCGAACCTAATCAAACAACTTCTTAATTCTTAATTAAGTTTTGGGTTGAGGGTTGGGGTTCGGCTTTTCGAAAATAATTTTTATATTTGTAAAATATTTTTACAACATGGTTCTACCAACCAAGTTTCATGTTTGATTCATAATCAAAATGCAAGTAAAATAAGCATGAAACTACTTTAGATCTAATCTAAACAGGTTCATGTAATTGAAATAATTTCAACTTTAAACTGCATAAATTTCTCAGATAAATATATGATGGTTCTTTACGTAAAAATTATTAACAAAGAGATTTTATTTTAAATTTAAATATTATTTAAATCTAATAAATTATAAATTTAATTTAGATCATATCTAATAAATTTATGATTAAAGATAGATCTACACGAACTAGGACAACCTTTGCACTGCAAGGGGTAAACCTTACAGTAGGACAACCTACAGTTTGTGATTGATCTAAAAATTTTAATTTTAGATCTAACAATTAGATTATAAATTAGATCTAATCTAAGAAATAATCTAAGCATGTATAAATAATCATGTAATAAACAACCTGGCTCTGATACCAATTAAAGGAACCAGATCTAGGGTTTCAGGGTTAGATCTTGAAACTTTTTCAAGATAAGACAGCGAAAGACTAAAATAAATTAAAATTTATCTTATAAAATTAAAGAATACTTAGATCTAAGATCTTATTACATGATTATTATATGGTATTAAATCAAAAATTAAAATATAAAGAGCAAGAACTACATGTTGATCATATCAACATGTTTCTATACTACATCAAATGTATGTAAAATATAATAGATCAGATCTATTACCTTGCAAGTTAGATATTCTAACTTTGCTTATTCGAGCTTGAGGATGCTGTTGCAAGCTGCACATGCATCCAATCTTTAGGAGTCATCCATACGAGCTCACGAATCATGATCAGAAGTCTTGATCCAGAAAATCAGCACAGTAAGCTAGTACTATGCTGATCCTTCTTTGATGGTCGATCAGATACCTCCTTCTTCTTGATTTGGACTCTTCTAAAGATGAAAAGTAGGAGGAGTTTTATATGTGAGACACTCTCAGAAAACTCACAGATGGAGGAAGGAAAGAGGTGAACTCAGCAATCCTAGAAGAAGACCCTCTTCTTCTTCTCTTTGCTCTCATCTAGACACCTAATTTTGTGTCTATTATATCTCCACACTCCAACACTCTTTCTCTCTAATTTTCATATGCCCCAAAGGTCTCTCAATGCTTTATAATTTACAAAAATTTTAAGAAGAAATTCATCTTAAATAATGAGATATGAAGAGTTCTTGTCTAGGTCAAATACCTAGTCAAGAAAAATTCAAATAGGGCAAGACAAGGGGTGCCCGACTCATGGGCACCCCCTCTTTCTTTTTCTGCCATGGACTACTAGAAAAGGGTATACAATATATGCCATAAAAGCCACAAAAATGTCAAAAAAAAATTGAGTAAAATTAGTGTTATAAAGAAAAAGTTTTGGTTTCCTAAAATTCTATCTCATAGAATTTGAAATCCAAACTAATTCCTACTTTGACTTGGTCCACAACCACATTCTATATAAGAGAGAAAGGATGGAAAGCTTTGGGCATGCATGAAGGCTTGGGAGAGAAGGTTTTGTCATACAAAATAAGAAAGAGTGGGCGTGGGGGGCTAAGGTGACGCAAGGTGGAATCCTAGTCTTACTAGGGTTCAATCTATGACTTGTTCAAATTTGATTTCTTAAACCAAATCAAACTAAAACCAAATCAATTTAATTAAAATAGATCTTAACCCAATTAAGAATATAATTTAATCAAATTAAATTAGATTTAAATCTAATTAAATTTTTTAATCGAATTAAAAATTAGGTTGATCCAAGTCCTAATTGAACTAGGACTAGTTTTTCTTTGCACTTGACTTATCCAATAAATCAATTAGACTTGATCAAATCAAGTCCAAACTAAATCTAATTAAATCATATTCAATTAGACTTAATTTTAACCCATTGACTTAATCAAATTAAGTTAATTAATAATCAAATTGCTAATCGATCCTCTTGCAACACTTGCACTAAGTTAAATATCAATCGTATTGATCGTTTAACCCTAGAATGATTCTTAATTATTGATCAACCATCCGATTGGATCGTGAACTCTAATGTGTGTGACCTCATAGGTCTGAACCTAAATTAATAGTATAAAAATAAATTTTTGTACCAATCAAAGTGACCATCTAGCAATGGTACCCAATGGCCGGATAGGTCGAATGTGTAAAACAACATCCTTAGAACCCATGCGGATATAGTTTCCATATAATTCATCCCCTTGACCAAAATGCTCATAGGATACCTCAGAGTTCAACTATCAACTCTGATCAGGTTGTCCATATTGTATTTCAAAATATCAAATCCATCTGATAGATTATCCTGGTCAAAATTTTGCTAAATTAAAATACAGCGACTCATTCTTCTCCAACTCTTGGACTGGTCAATCCCATCTTGATCACACTCCAACTTTACAAGTACTTGACTGTGCCCAGAAGTCTTCCATCACTGAATTAGAAATTTAGTTAGTCCAGTATCAAAGCACAGTGAGTTGCTTGCAAGTCACTGAGGCGATCTCAGATCCATGGGATACTTATATCTATATTCCATCAGAGACATTTTTGATAGTAGAATGCTCTGGAGTTGGTCACTTCAATGATGATGTACCCTTATATCTCATCTATATGCCATACTAGTGTCTCCACACTCCTTGATTAAGAGGACAACCAACCCATATGGCCTACAGTGATCTCTGCTCGATAGAAGCTGTCGTCCTTATTAACAGCCTATCATTTGGTCATGAACAGTTTTAAGGACTAATCGATAAATCCTCTCTTTATTGAACCTAAATAGTCTTAAGGACTTTATCACAAAAATGGAGTTCATTAGAAGATGAAAACTTATGATGAAAATATCAAAAATATATTTTATTTATTAACAAATCAATTATAATATAAGGTTGCTTAACCATCAACAGGTTGACGATTGGCTTTTGAGACATATTTTCCAACAGAAGGGGCACCACATTATTTCCCAAGGGATGCCAACTCTTGGTGTCCCTTAATTCTTACATGCATAAAAATAATTTTTGCATGAAATCCAAAGCATTAAGGCATGGAATAGGAAGTGATTTACAAGTAGAATGACTCTTCCTTTGCTAAGAAAAATCTACACACCATTTTATGGTGCGTGGAATTAAGGGAGCGCGTGAGAATTCAAGAGTCCTTAATACTTAAGACTCTTCCACATTCAATGCATAAAAGAAGGGGCATCCCATTTAATTTGGCATTCAAATTCCTTACTAGAGAAGGACTCTTCCTTCTCTTCCATGTCCCACATCCCAAGACTCCATCTGATGGTGCACAAAATAATAGGATGTGTAGAAATATGTAAGAAAATTAAGAGAAGTAAAAGAGAAGGACTTCTCCTCTCCAACGCCAAAATAAATGCAGCATCCCAATAATTTTTGTCATGTAAATTCCTTCCAAGAGAAGGACTCCTCCTCCTCTTCCATGCTCCATATCCCAAGTGCCATCACATGACACGAGGATTAATGGAAAATGTGTGGAACTTGAAAGAAATTAAGATATCCTGTTAAGAAGGACTCTTCCTTCTTAACACCAAAATAAATGGTGTGTGCCACATTTTTCTTGCATGGAATTTGGTGTGGAGGAGGTTTATTCACATGAAACTCTTCCATATAAATTAGATAAATCAACTAATAAATAGATGGTTCAAACCCAATCACATTAGGTCAAGGCAACAAGCAAAGGGTTAGCACAAATATATTTGCACTGAACCCAATTGAGAACTTGGATTAATTCATGTGCTAGCAATTTAATTAACCCATTGAATTTATAATAAATTCAAATAGATTAGATTAAGACTAAATTTTTATTATGTGTGATCTATTAGATTTCAAATCTAGCCAGCAGTGGACCAAGACTCTCGATGTAACCTTAATCTGATTGGATTAGGTTAGCTCAAGAGTCCCAATCAACTAAGATTCTTCTTAATTGATTCTAGAATTAAATTTTTTTAATTCTGATAAATTCACAAGTCAAGATTGACGTCTAGCAATGTGTCATGACTATCTAAAAGATTTAGAATTTGGTAGAAATATCAAAATTATCCTTCTGTGGTAAGCTACCGTGCAATTCAATTCTTCGATCATACAACATCCCGAAGAGGCCATGGGCATAAAAATATGTCAAATCTAAATATCTATCCATATGTATCTTGATCCGATGATGATGACTCGATTGATGAATCAGTAGACATTATTTCTACTATTCATCTCTGCTTTGGCTAGAGACTCTCAGAGTCATCATCCTATAAGATCACATAAGATGTTCTCTCTTCTTACAAGGAGTGACTGATTCCTTATTGATCACTCACAATCTTCATACATACTTCACCATACTCAGAATATCCCAGACACATCTCAAAGTGGTGTGCTAGAGAAAAAATCAAAGTAAGGATCCATGTACACAAGATACCATGGTGATCTCAGGTCAAAAGATCACATGCACCACTCCCACTGAAGAACCATCTGTTGACATGCTGTAAGGCTCCATCAAATATTTTTTTGATGGGTTAGTTCAATGAACTTATTCTCTAATGAGCACCTACATTCTTATATTAGTGTCACCACATAAGTGATTGCGAGATCAACCACCCTCTCCATCGAGCATACATAGGATGTACCAGTCTTACTAGAATCATTGATTTCCAACTCGATGATCCAATGACTGAAAGTATTTTAGATTAGGACTATCAAGATTTTAGGTCTCACTAGCATGATCTCATCATGGCCCTAAAATCATTATCCTAATCTATGGAATTTATCATAATCATAAAATATATGATGCAGCAAATGATAAAATATAATATCTCATAAATAAAAATAACTAATATTATGAAAATATGTAAAAAGAAAATAAAGAAAAGTTCCTTCGCATCTCTATGCGATTGGCTTGTAGGGCACTATTCTTTCATACAATTGATCAAGACATGGCTATCAAGTAAGTTTTTCATTCAGGATTTGGGTGAAGCTTCCTATATACTAGGTATAAAAATCTATAGGGATAGATCTAAGAGGATGTTAGGTTTGTCCCAATCTAGATACATAGATTTAGTGCTAAAAAGGTTTAGCACGGATGGGAGTAACTGAGGTTACTTACCCATGAGTCAAGACATACATCTCTCTAAAAGGATGTCTCTTAAAATATCAAAAGAGAGAAATAGAAATAGTTCTATTCCCTATACTTCGACAGCAGGGTCAATCATGTATGCTATGCTATGTACCAGGCCTGATGTTGCCTATGCCTTTAGCATAGTTAGTAGATTTTAGGCTGATCCAAGAGAGGCGAAAGAAGAGTGTCCTATAAGCCAATCGCAAGTGTGTTGTGATGGAACTTTTCTTTATAATTTTCCAACTCATGAAATGATATTTATTATTTGAGGTATTGATTCATCATATTAGCTGCATCTTATTATGTTTAAGATTATGATGAACACCAAAGATTAGGACAATAATTTTAGGAGATATGAATGGATCATGCTAGTGAGATCTAAAATCCTGAAATCCTAATCTTAAATATTTTTGATCGTAGAAACATTGAGTCGAAGATCAATGTTCCAGATAGACGGGCACGTCTCATGTATGCTCGATGGAGAGGGTGGCAGATCTCACTAGCCACTTGTGTGAGACACTAATACAAGAATATGAGTACTCATTTGAGAAATGAGTCCACTGAATTGACTCGATGAAAGAGAACATCTTATGGAAGCTTTACTTGTATGTCAAAGATGGTTCTCTAAGTGGGAGTTGTGCAAATAATCCTTAGATCTGAGATCACCATAAAATCTTATGCACATGAATTTATATTTTGGTTCATACTCAAGTATGGCTTTAAGATATGTACAGGGTATTCTGGATATGGTAGGAGTGTGTACGAATGTTGTGAGTAGGTCAACATGGAATCGATCGCTCCTAGTAAGAGGAGATCGCATCCTGTGTATTCTCATTCGTAGATGACTCAAAAAAAAATCTTTTAGCCAAAAGTAGGAAGAGAATTAGAAAAAGAGTTTCTAATGTTTCTTCATTGGAGTCATCATTAGTTAATAGAGAATCGATATGAATATGTGTTTGAGTTTGACATGATTCTATACTCATGAACATATCCAGAGTGCTAAGATGATCGAAGGATTATATTGCACGGTAACTTGCCACTGAAGGATATATTTGATATTTTTATCAAATTTTTATATCTTCTGAGTAGTCATGTTATGTTGCTAGATGTCAATCTTGACTTGTAAATTTTTGATCGAATTAAAGAGTTTAATTCGAATGCCAATTAGAAAGAGTTTTAATTACTGAAATCGGATTAGCTCGATTGGACCTAAATCGGTTAGATTAAATTCTAATCAAATTAGGTCAACATATATCTGGACCTACTGTTAGCTAGATGTGGAATCTAATGGATCATACACATATAAAAATTAGCCAAGGATCCTTTTGAAAAAGGTTAATTGAAATTTTGGATTCAATCAGGGCTCCGATAAGCATGCTAGCACATGTGGAACCCTAGCTCTTTTAGAGATCAATTTGGTCTCATGCCTTGCTTATTTACCAGCTCAATTTGTTGAGAATTTGGGTTAGGACAAGCTACCTAGAAGCAGTCAAAAAGAGGCACCATATCTGGTGTACACACCAAATAACTAAGAGTCTTACTTAAGAAGGACTCTTGGCGCTAATATGCATAATGCATGCACACTTTATTTGTGGTGTGGAGAAGGACTAAGAATCCTTCTATTTTTGGCCTCTATTTTTTATGGCAAGTAGATTAGATGATGAGTCACCTAGCACATCTTTTGAAGTATGAAAAATCTACCAAATTGTGCATGAAAAATTTTTTTGAAACTTTGCTACATGCATGACAGTTTTTTTTGGACACATGAAGGAACGTGAAGACTCCTTCTGTTTAGGGAGTCTTAAGTAACTTTTTATCTGATAATTTTCATAATAAGGATCAATTTTAAGTGTTGATGATGTAGTAAAAATATAAAAAGTTATCAGATTAAGAAAGGTCACTTTTCACACCCTTTTCTAGGCGTGCACACGCGCGATAGGGAGAAGGTGCTCGCACGTCTCTTCGGTGAAAAGTATTTCTCACATATGAAATCTTATCCAAATAATGTGTCATTTGGTGATGGCCTTCCTAATTGAATAAAAGTTTGTGGTAAAATTTTACACTAATCTGATGTGTGAAGAGATGCAAAAAGTATCTCATTCTGGGCATGCATGCGTGAGAAGGCAGGAATCGACGTATCACCCCCTGAAGAGTCCTTCTATTTAATGACTCTCAGATAAGTGATATGAAGACTTGATATACCTTTCTAGATGAGGCATGCCTTCTCTATTAGTGCCCCATCTGGTGCTATAAATAGGGAATGGCAGATGGGGCGATCATTCAATTTTTACATCCCCTATCCACTCCCTCTCTCTCTCTCTTACAACTCTAGGTATTAGGACAAGACTTGTTCTTTTAAGACAAGCCTAATCCTAATAGCTCTAAAGATTTAAAAGGTCTAGAAAAAGGTGGTCAAGTCTAATGAATGGTTTAGAAAGTTTCAGACTCAGGTCTGGAGGAAGATCTGATCGATTGGTGGCTGATTGAGTTCTAGGGGCTAGAACTCTTGAAGCAAGGTGAAGAAGGAGCGCTGTCTTTGGTTCAATTTTTGTGTGGATCATCATTGGAGGGTGGACAATTGGATGCCTCGTAGAAATTAGATTAGTGTTACAGGTATTCTTCTGATCCAAATTTATTTTATTATTCTTTGATTGATATAGTCAAAAGTTTCTAGGCATTAGGATTTTTGATGCATCGGGTGTTTTTAATAAAAATTTTAAATACCTAATCCTTCCACTGCACCATCAAAATCCAACAGTGGTATCAGAGCCTATTTTGATCTATATAATCAAAGGTTAAATTATTATCTTGATTATGATCAAGCATGGGTTTTTAGTTTGGTTCAAGTCAGCTCAAGGGTTGAACCCAATTGAACATCCAAACCCTAGTATGTCTTAGAGATATATTTTAAATATAAAATATATGATGTATGTGTAAAATTTTTTTAGTAGCTTAGTACTCTAATTGAGATTCATCACCAAACCATCCAGTTATAAGAAAAAGTAAGATTCAGAGATCCTTTCTTCC
Organism: Elaeis guineensis; assembly: GCF_000442705.2. Classification (NCBI taxonomy): domain Eukaryota; kingdom Viridiplantae; phylum Streptophyta; class Magnoliopsida; order Arecales; family Arecaceae; genus Elaeis; species Elaeis guineensis. The sequence continues at coordinate 82,190,682 of NC_025998.2, forward strand.
TATTCAATAGGGTAATCTTATGGCGTGTAGGGGTGCCATTGTGATATCCTAAGAAGAAGAACCACGAAAAGAATATTTTATATTCATGCATGTTATTAGAACTTCATGCATATGTGATATGCTTGAGATGTTTAGTTATAATTATATTGAATGATTATGATTTCATATCTTAGAGATGTGAATAGATACAATGATTAGTTGTTATGATTATTAAGATATAACTATAATAGTGCATCATTGTGATTGAATTAGGATATGCTTGAGACCATTAAAGCTCTCATAAAAATTATATTAAGTCGTAGTATTATAAATCAGTAGCTAATCTATTTTTTGAATCGATTAATCAATTGATATCTTAGGAGTGTTTCAAGTATGATGATTATTTATTGGTTCTGTTCTTGGTCTGGTCAATTTTATTGATGTCTAAGAAAAGCAACGGGGGGACCCCCACCAATCTTAACACTTTTCTGACCAATTGGATTAGTTCAAATCTTGAATGAAGGTAGCTCAATATTTAGAACACTACATATGCCTTCCTTCATGCCTAGTCAATATTCTATCAAAAAATCATAGTAGGTTTGTTGTGATATCCACAAGACTTGCTATAGAGATTGATGTGGATTTGTCTTGGTGCATATTATATGCTTTACGGCATATTTGGATATGTTACTTTCTTGTGATATCCATAAGGGTAGCATTTTTCAGATATGACTGTATGAAAATGAAGGGTTTGACTTAACTAAAAATACTATAGTTTATTGTGATGTCTACAAGGCTATGAGTATTTTTAGAGGTAGGTTATATTGAGAGTTGCATGAGATGTAATTAGATAGATTTTTCTATCTTTGAACTCAATGAGATTTGTTATGATATCCACAAAGCTTTTTTGAGGGATTAGGATCTCAACTCCATTAAAAAAATAGATTAGTATTTCTTGTTTACCATTGGAGCGGGCTATGGTATCCAATAAAATAGTGGAAGACATAACTAGTTTAAAAGTTTTCATCTAGTTATGCATGTCAAACATGAGTGGTCTACTTATACTATTATTCTTTATTTATGTAGATTTAAATCTGTATTATGACTTCTTTATTCATTGTACATCACTATAAATTAAAATATGTTGATCGATCCAACTCTGTGGATTGGTTGAGGAACTTGCAAATAAAGTTCGTATCGAAAAAAAACTCCGATGTTTTGGATATTTCTAACCTTGGGATGGTCAGTAATAATGAGAAGGCAAAAGATGTCCATATGGATATTAGCTGTTTATTTTGTGGCAAGTTTAAAGCAGGATGCAAGTATAGCACCAAAAGGTGTGTATGTGATACAAACTTATTTTTCATTGAGTGGCTCAGACTCTGATACTTGGGTATTAGATACTGCCTATGGATTGCATATTTGTAATTCATTATAGCGACTATGAAATATTAAAGGTCTGAAAAGAGGTGATCTCGAGCTTTATGGCACAAGTGGAGAGTCCATTAACACAGAAACTGTGAAAATCTGTATGCTTGATTTATCTTCAAGCAAAATTTTAGTATTGAAAGACTATTATTACATGCCAAAGGTCATTAGAAATATTATTTTTATACCTTTATTACTAAAATAAGGTTATGAAATAAGGCTAATAGAAAATGGATGCTCCATTTTCTTTTCTAATGACTTTTATGGCTGTGGCTATATTGATAACAATCTTTTAATTCTTGCACTCAATGAAAATATTTTTTATATTGAAAGAAATATGAAAAGAAAGAGAGAAGATGTGAATATCACATATCTCTGGTATTGCCGCTTTGGTCATATTAGTGAGTCAAGGATAAACAAGTTATACAAAGAGGAATTCTTTGACCCATATGATTATGAATCATTTGGAACTTGTGAATCTTATCTCATGGGTAAGATGACCAAGACTCCATCTTTTGGACATAGAGAGAGAGCAAGTGAGTTGTTAGTCCTAGTACATATGGATGTATGTAGACCAATGACAACTCAAGCTAGAGGTGGATACTTCTATTTTATTATCTTTACAGATGATTTATCAAGGTTCGGGTATGTGTATCTTATGAAACATAAATTCGAAACCTTTGATAAGTTCAAAGAGTATCAATGTATGGTTGAGTAACAAACTGAAAAAAGTATCAAGGTTCTTCGATCTGATCGAGGAGGAGAATACTTATCTAGTAAATTTTTTGATCATCTTTAAAGTAAAGGTATTCTCCTTGAATGGATCCCTTCTTATACACCTCAGTTAAATGGTGTAGCAGAAAGGAGGAATTACACTTTAATGGATATGGTATGGTCCATGATGTGCTTCACTGATCTTTCAATATCTTTTTAAAGATATATCCTAGAGATTGCTGCATGCATATTAAATAGAGTACCTTCAAAGTTTGTTGCAAGCACACCATAAGAGATATGGAGAGAAAGGAAGCCTAATCTTAAACATCTTAAGATTTGGAGCTGTCCAGCTTATGTCAAAAATATTTTTGGACACAAGTTTAGTGCTAGATCAGACAAGTGTAGGTTTGTAGAGTATCCTAAAAAAACTAATGGATACTATTTCTACCACCCTACTAATCAAAAAGTATTTGTTAGTAGGCATGCCACTTTTTTGAAGAATAAATTCATCCAAAAAGGAAGCAGTGAGAGGAATATTGAACTTACTGAAGCTTATAATCTACAAACCGATCCAAAAATATCAGTGGTTGGACCATAAGAAGATCCTCAATCAGAAGTATCTAAAGATGAGGTACATCCACAATTCACACCTCCTCTTCAAAGATCAGATAGAGTGCATCAAGCACCTTTGAGATATGATTTTATCATTGAGAATGATAATTTGATTAATATCATTCAAGATGGTGATCTATTGACCTATTCAAAAGTTGTTATGAGTAGAGATTCAGACAGATGGCTGGAAGCCATGAAATCTGAGATGGACTCGATGTACACCAATCAAGTATGGATCTTGATTGATGCACTTGAGGGCGTGACCCCAATAGGGTGCAAGTAGGTCTTCAAAAAGAAGATCGGAGCAGATAGCTAAGTAGAAACCTACAAAGCTAGGTTGGTGGTGAAGGGTTTCAGATAAAAGCAAGGAATTGACTATGATAAAACTTTCTGACCAATGGCTATGCTCAAGTCCATTAGGATTTTGTTTGCTATAGCAGCATACTATGATTATGAGATCTGGCAGATGGATGTCAAGACTGCATTCCTCATTGGTGATCTAGAGGAAGAAGTCTATATGACTCAGCCAGAGAGATTTGTCTCAAAGGGGAGGGCAAATCAAGTATGTAAGCTAAAGAGATCTATCTATGGATTAAAGAAGGCTTCGAAGAGTTAGAACATTCAATTTGATATGACAGTCAAAGAGTTTAGCTTTATTAAAAATAAGGATGAACTTTATGTGCATAAGAAGACAAGTGGGAGTGCTGTTATCTTTTTGATTTTGTATGTCGATGACTTACTACTCATTGAGAATAATATCTCAATAATGCAATCGATCAAGACTTGGCTATCGAATAAGTTTTTCATAAAAGACTTGGATGAAGCATCCTATATACTGGGTATAAAGATCTATAGAGATAGATCTAAAATGATGTTAGGCTTATCCCAGTCACGGTACATAGATCTCATATTAAAGAGGTTTAATATGGAGGCTAGTCAGAGAGGTTACTTGCTTGCAAGTCATGGTATACGTCTCTCTAAGAAAATGTGTCCTAAGACATCAGAAGAGAGAAATAGGATGAGTGAAATTTTTTATGCTTCGATTGTGGGATCAATTATGTATTCCATGCTATGTACTAGGCCTGATGTAGCTTATGCTTTGGGTATAGCTATCAGATTTCAAGCTGATCCAAGGGAGGATCATTGGAAAGTGGATGATAGCAAGTTGATATCAGGGTATGTATTTACCTTAATGATGGGGCAGTGAGTTGGAAGAGTTTCAAGCAGCAGACAGTAGCTGACTCAACTACTGAGGCAGAGTACATCACTGCTAGTGAAGCCATTAAGGAAGTTGTCTGGATGAAGAAATTCATCATGGATTTAAGAGTCATTCCTAAGAATAAAGGACCAGTGTCACTCTATCGTGATAACATTAGGATTATTATTGAAGCAAAGAAACTTAGGTCTCATTATAGATCCAAACACATCCTCAGATACTTCCATCTCGTTAGAGACAAAATATTATCCTTGAGTGAGTAGATAGAAAGAATAATATAGCAGACCCATTCACTAAGGCCATACCACAACAGCTAAATGATCGCCATCTTGATTGTATGAGATATAAAGATAATTGACGTTAGTGTAAGTGGGAGATTGAAAGAAGAGTGCCCTATAAGCCAATCGCAAGTATGTTGCGATGGAACCTTTCTTTATAATTTTTCAACTCATGAAATGATATTTATTATTTGAGGCATTGATTCATCATATTAGCTACATCTTATTATGTCTAAGATTATGACGAACTTCAAAGATTAAGATAATGGTTTTAGGAGATATGAATAGGTTATGCTAGTGAGACCTAAAATCTTAAAATCTTAATCTTAAATATTCCTGATCGTAGGACCATTGAGTCGGAGATCAATATTCTGGATAGACTGGTACATCCTATGTATGCTCGATGGAGAGGGTGGCAGATCTCACTAGCCACTTGTGTGGGACACTAATACAAGGATGTGGGCACTCATTTGAGAAATGAGTCTATTGAATTGACTTGATGAAAGAGAATATCTTATGAAAGCCTTACTTGCATGTCAAAGATGGTTCTCTAAGTGGGTGTTATGTAAGTGATCCTTAGACCTGATATCACCATAAAATCTTATGCACATGAATTCATATTTTGGTTCATACTCAAGCATGGCTTTAAGACATGTACGGGGTGTTCTGGATATGGTAGGAGTATGTATGAAGGTTATGAGTAGATCAATATGGAATCGATCGCTCCTAGTAAGAGGAGATCGCATCCTATGTATTCTCATTCGTAGATGACTCAGAAAAAAATCTTTTGGTCAAAAGTAGGAAGAAGATTAGAAAAAAAAAATTTCATGCTTTTTCATTGGAGTCATCATTGGTTAATTAAGAATCGATATGAATATGTGTTTGAGTTTGACATGATTCTATACTCATGAACATATTCAGGGTGCTGGGTTGATCGAGGGATTGTATTACACGGTAACTTGCCACTGAAGTGCATATTTGATATTTCTATCAAATTTTTATATCTTATGGGTAGTCATGATATATTGCTAGACTTTAATCTTGACTTATAAATTTTTGATCGAATTAAAGAGTTTAATTCGAATGCCAATTAGAAAGAGTTCTAATTACTGAAATCGGGTTAGCTCGATTGGACCTAAATTGGTTAGATTAAATTCTAATCAAATTAGATCAACTTGCATCCAAATCTACTACTAGCTAGATGTAGAACCCAATAGATCACACATATATAGAAATTAGCCAAGGACCTTTTGAAAAAGATTGATTGGAATTTTGGATTCAATCAGGGCTCTGGTAAGCATGCTAGCACGTGAGAAACCCTTGCTCTTTTAGAGATCAATTTGGTCTCATACCTTGCTCATTTGCTAGCCCAATTTGGTGAGCATTTGGATCAAGTCAAGCTACTTAGAAGCAGTCAAAAAGAGGCACCATATCTAGTGTACACATCAAATAACTAAGAGTCCAAGTTAAGAAGGACTATTGGTGCTAATATAAAGAATGCATACGTACTTTATTTATGGTGTAGAGAAGGACTAAGAATCCTTCTGTTTTGGGCCTCTATTTTTTATGACAAGTAGATCAAATGATGATTCACCTAGTACATCTTTTGAAGTATGAAAAATCTACTAGATTGTGCATGAAAAAATTACTCAAAGCTTTGCTGTAAGCATGATAATTTTTTCTGGACATGCGAAGGGATGCAAAGACTACTTCTGTTTAGAGAGACTTAAGCAACTTTTTATCTAATAATTTTGTGATAAGGATTAGTTTTAATTGTTGATCATATGATAAAAATCTAAAAAATCATCGGATTAAGAAAGATTGCATTTCACACCCTTTTCTTGGCGTGCACGTACACGATAGGGAGAAGGTGCTCGCACATCTCTTCGGTGATGAGTCCCTCTCACATATGAACTCTTATCCAAATAATGTGTCATTTAGTGATGGCCTTCCTATTTGAATAAAGGTTTATGTGGCAAAATTTTATACTAATTTGATGTGTGAAGAGATGCAAAAAGTATCTCATTTTGGGCATACGCACGTGAGAAGGCATGAATTGATGTATCACCCCCTGAAGAGTCCTTCTGTTTAAAGACTCTCAGATAAGTGATATGAAGACTTGATATACCTTTCTAGATAAGGTGTGCCTTTTCTATTAGCACCCCATCTGGTGCTATAAATAGGGGACGACAGATGGGGTGATCATTCAATTCTTACATCCCCTATCCACTCCCTCTCTCCCTCTCTTACCACTCTAGATTTTAAGACAAGGCTTGTTCTTTAAGACAAGCCTAATCCTAATAGCTCTAAGGGTTTAAGAGGTCTAAAAAAAGATGATCAAGTCTAATGGATGGTTTAGAAAGGTTTAGACTCTGGTCTGGAGGAAGATTTGATCGATTGGTGGCTTGTTGAGTTCTAGGGGCTAGAACTCTTAAAGCAAGATGAAGAAAGAGCACTGTCCTTGGTTTAATTTTCATGTGGATCACTATTGGAGGGTAGACACTTGGATGCCTAATGAAAATTGGATTAGCATTACAGGTATTCTTCTGATCCAAATTTATTTTATTGTACTTTGATTGATATAGTTAAGAGTTTTTGGGCATTAGGATTTTCAGTGCATCGGGTGTTTTTAATAAAAATTTTAAACACCTAATCCTTTCGCTGCACCATCGAAACCCAACAAGATGATCATTGAAAAGTAGTAAAAAATATTCTTAAATACTTAAGAAGGTCTAAGGATATTTTTTTGATATATAGAGGATTTGATCTAAAATTAGAAGCTTATTCTGACTCTAGTTTTCAATCAGACCCTAATGATAGCAAGTCCACTTCAGAGTATGTCTTTACTCTGTATGATGGAGTAATTAATTAGAAAAATTCTAAGTAGCAGACTGTAGTTGACTCAACCACTGAGATAGAGTATATAGCTGCAAGTGAAGCCATCAAGGAAGCTATCTGGATGAAGAAGTTCATCATTGAGTTGGGTGTCATTTCTGAGATTGAGAATTCAGTATCACTTTACTGTGATAATACTGGAGTAGTTGCTGAAGCAAAGGAACCAAGGTCTTATCATAAATCCAAGCACATTCTAAGGTGCTTCCATCATATTTATAAAATAATTGAAAGATAAGATGTAGTCATTGAACAAATAGATACAAAGAACAATATAGCAGGCCCAATCACTAAGGCTCTACCACAATAGCAGTTTGATCGCCATCTTAATTATATGGGGATAAAATATAAGGGTGATTGACTTTAGTGCAAATAGGAGATTGAAAAAAATATGCCCTACAAGTCAATCGAAATTTATATTTTGATAGATTTTCTTTGTAATCTTCCAAACTCATGTAATTTATATTTTATAAATATAAGGCATTTATTTTTCATCATAGATTACATCTTACTTTGTAATGATTATGATGAACTTCATAAATCAGGATAACAGCTTTAGAGTTATGATAAAATTATACCTATGAGATCTAAAATTTTAAAAATTCTGATTTAGAATATTCTTAGTCATAGGAGCATTGCGTAGGGGATCAATATTTCAGATAGACTGACACTTCCTATGTATGCTCAATGGAGAAGGTGGCTGATCTTATAAGTCACTTGTGTGAGATACTAATAAAAAGATGTAGATGCTCATTAGAAAATGAGTTTACTAAATTGATCCGACTTGAGAAACATCTTATAAAATCAACTTACTCATCAAAAGATGTTTTCTTTTAGTGAGAGTTGAGCATGTAATCCTTTGACCTGAGACTACCATAGAACTTTGTAAACATGAATCTATATTTTGGTTCATACTCATTCATGACTTAGTCATGTACGGGGTGATCTAGATATGATGGAATGTGTATGGAGGTTGTGAGTAGGTCAATATGGAATCGACTACTCCTGATAAGAGGAGGTCGTATTCTGTTTGCTCTAATCAATTGATGATTCAAGAAGTCTTTGATCAAAGTAAGATAAAAATTAAAAAGAATTTCTAATATCTTATTAATTAAATTATCATTAAAGATTAAGAAAAATATGAATATGATATTGAATTTGACATTATTCTATATCCAGAGTCATATTCGGGATGCAAGTTGATCGTAGGATCGAATTGCATGGTAACTTTTCACTGAAGGATATTTTTAGTATTTTTATTAAAATTTTATATTTTTTTAATAATCATGATATATTGCTAGACATCAATCTTATCTTGTAGATTTGATCAAATTAAAGAGTTTAATTTGATCGTTAATTAGAAATGGTTCTAATTGCTGAAATCGAGTTAGCTTGATTGGACGTAGATTGGTTAGATTAAATTATAATCAAATCAGATCAACTTGCACTCGGATCCATGATTGGTTAGATATAGAACCCAATGGGTCACACATAAAAAAAATTGATCGGAGATCTAATTAGATTAGATCATGTTTGCAAGATGAACATGCTAGCACATGTTGCAAATCCTAGCTCCTTATTTTGAATCGGGTTCGAATTTGATTCCAGATTGGGCTAATTAAATCTAAATTAAGTCAAACCAATTTTGGGTTTGAGTTGGATCAATCTTTGGTTGGATAAACTAGGGATTGGGCACCACAAACCAACATCCCATGCACCAAGAATTATTTTCTTGCCCATGGGATTTATTTTGTGCGCAAAAGGCATGTTGGCATCCTATGAGATGGGACGCCCCTTTCCTCATTCTTATCTCTTTGTTTCATGATAAAAAAAAATTTATGGGATTTATGATAGAATTTTAGGCATAGAAGAGTCCTTCTGTTGCTAAATAACTTTATGGTTTAATCATGGAAATTAGATAAGAATTGAGAACCTAGCCAAATCTCATCTATGCGCCACCTAGAGTCCAACTAGTTTAGGTCTCTTAATTTTGTTGCATGCTACCTTTTTTCCAGATTTTTTCTCCACTCCATCTTCAGGTTAGCACTTCATTTGTGGACCCTTGGATAGCCAAAGTGTGCTGATCAATGGTAGAGAGAAATGCCGCCCAAGGATACCTCACGATGCATCGAAAAAATAATGAGAAGATTTCTCCAAAGCATCTTTCTACGTGAAGCAACTCTTGGATTCTTTTTCTGATGTTTTCTTTGTGTCACAAGTCACTAGATGGGCATGTGAAATTGGGTAGAGGCATGAGATCATCTGGTTGGGCATGAGATGTCGTGTGGAGAGGGCACGAGATAATTCTGAACACATCTCATCGCTAACTATAAAAGGGGTCCTGTGCTGGGGTTTAATTTATTCAGATTTCAGGCTTATCTCTTCTTTCTTACACTTCTTTCCCTATTGTCCAATTAGTTTCTTTCTTTCTTTGTTAGAATAAGTCTTAAAATAGTAAGGACAAATCCGATTTTAGGACAAGGGCCTGGGAAGAGATATAAGGAAGACAAAGAGATAAGAAAGGTAGAGATAGGAAGGTTAGGAGGAGAGGAAGAAGGCCCTGAGGTTCTACTGCCCAACAAAATTCTCAGAGTGAGAATTTGAGAGGAGAAATCATCCTTAAGAGTTGGTGTCTTGATTAAAGCCCTGTGTGGATTACCATTGGAGGGCGAATACTTGGACACTTGGTGGAGGTTCTGTCGGAGTTTTGGATTAAGCATTGCAGGTATTCATCTATACCTTGAATTTTATTATGAAAATATTTTATATAATTGTTAATCATCAAGGAGGTACTGATTTAAGAGTTTAATATTTTAAATTTTTTAGTTTAAAATTTTAAAATCCATTATGCTTCCGCTATGCATGATCTCCCTGAAACCCTATAATTGGGACTCTAGAGATGAGTCCCACTGGACTGGGACTCTGGTGGAGAGTCCTATTGGATTGAAACTCTACTGTTAATGGAGAATTTATTAGTAATTAGATTACTAATTGACTTAATTTGATTAAGCAAAGTGGTTCGGATCAAGTCTAATTGAATTGGATTTTGTTTGACATAGATTGTGTTTGATTTGATGAAGCCCAATTGTAAGGAAAGCTTATTCTTGATTTGATCAGGACTTGGGTTCAGTTTATTTCTAATTAGGTTAGAAATTTATTGAAGTGATCATGTTCTTAATTAGATTAGATTTTTTTCTCTCATTGGGTTCAAATCAGATCAGATTTGATTTAGAATAAAATTGAAAACGAAGAGTCCCAGCCAATTGGGACTTTCTCCCTTGTGCAAGCCCTAGGTCCCATGCCATTTATTTTAACACAAAAATGGGTTTTGCATGAGATTTTTTGATGTGAGAAGAGAGGGTGTAGAGAGGGTGGGTGGCAATCATGATGAGTCATGGTCCTTATCTCTTTTCTGATTTGAATTCGATCCGAATCAAGTATAAGGAGATAAGAAGGAAAGAGATCCATTTTGTTTGGAAAGAAGGATGGCACCAAAAATTTTTTCATGTGCATTTGGGATATTGGTTGGTGTGAGAAAGATCTAATTTCTTTCTCATGCCATCACATATTTTTCCAAAATATGGGATGCCCTATATGGTGGTTGGCGTGGAGAAAGTTGGTGCCCCTTCTTCACCCAAAACCCTAACACCCATCTATATAAAGGGGGTCCAATAGTTGGATGCCCCATGATGAATACAGTTGAAATTTGTTTCTTCTCAAAAGCTCTCTCCTCTCTTCTCTTCCTCCATCAGTTTTTCTTCCTCTCTAGGGTGTCTAAGAGATCAGAAAAAGAAGAAGAAGATCAGCCTTCAAAGATTCTTACGAGCTAGCACTCTCTAGGAGCTTGATCAGTATTCGTTCTTCATATGGACAATCTATAGAGGTCGAACTCTTTTGTGTGGCTGTGAGCAACCTGAAAGAACTCCTTTCTATGCGATATGCTTGTGGATATCAGTAATCCATGCTTCGGTAATGAGTTCTGAACTCGTTAGATCAGGTTTGATTAGATCTAAGGGTTAGATCTAGTCTACAGTATCGATATGATCGATGCAGATTTTTATTTTTTAGATCTTAATCTCATATTTAATCATATCATAGGTCATGACATGGTAGTTTAGATTAGATCTTGTGCATATAATATAAGTTAAATCATTTAATCTATCAAGATCCACTACAAAATTTTAAAATTACATACATAGAACTGCCAATGTTTCCTTCAAATGATATCAAAGCAGCATTCGATATGATATGATTGTTGAGAAATGTGTCCCAAAAAGCCAATCGTCAAGCTGTTGACGGTTGAGCAACCAAGTATTGTAATTGATTTGTTAATAAATAAAATATATTTAGTATTTTTATCATAAGCTTTCATCTTCTAATGAACTTTGTTGTTATGATGAAGTCCTTGGGACTATTTAGATTCGATAAAGAGAGGATTTATCGATTAGTCCTTAAAACAGTTCACAACCAAATGATAGGTTGTTAATAAGGATGACAGCTTCTATCGAGCATAGATTGCTGTAGGCCATATGGGTTGGTTGTCCTCTTAACCAAAGAGTGTGGAGACACTGGTATGGCATACAAGTGAGATGTACTGATACATCATCATTGAACGTGACCAACTCTAGAGTATTCTGTTGTTGAGAATGTCTTTGATGGGATATATGTATAAGTGTCCCTTAGACTTGAGATCGCCTCAGTGACTTGCAAGCAACTCACTGTGCTTTGGTACTGGACTAATTAAATTTCTAATTTAGGGATGGAAGGCTTCTGGGCACAGTCAAGTACTTGTAAAGTCAGAGTGTGATCGAGATGGGATTGACCACTCCAAGAGTTGGAGAATTATGAGTCGCTGTATTTTAATTTAGCAAAACCTTGGCCAGGGTAATCCATCAGATGGATTTGATATTTTGAAATACAATGTGGACAACCTAATCAGAGTTGACAGTTGAACTTTGGGGTGTCCTATGATCATTTTGGTCAAGGGGATGAATTATATGAAAACTATATCTGCATGGGTTCTAAGGATGTTGTTTTACACATTCGACCTATCCGATCGTCGGGTACCATTGCTAGATGGTCACTTTGATTGGTACAGAAATTTATTCCTATGCTACCGAGTTAGGTTCAGACCTATGAGATCATATACATTAGAGTTCATGATCCGATCGGATGGTTGATCAACGATTAAGAATCGTTCTAGGGTTAAATGATCAATATGATTGACATTTAACCCAGTGCAAGTGTTGCAGGAGGATCGATTAGCAATTCGATTGCTAATTGGCTTAATTTGATTAAGCCAATGGGCTGAGATTAAGTCTAATTAAATATGATTTAATTAGATTTAGTTTGAGCTTGATTGGATCAAGTCCAATTGGTTTATTGGATAAGCCAAGTGCAAGAAAAAACTAGTCCTAGTTCAACTAGGACTTGGGTGAATCTAATTTCTAATTTGATTAAAAAATTAAATCAGATTTAAATCTAATTTAATCTGATTAAATTAGATTCTTAATTAGGTTAAGACCTATTTTAATTGGATTGATCTAATTTTGATTTGATTTGGTTTGAGAAATCAAATTAAAACAAGTCATAAGATAGAATCCTAGTAAGACTAGGATTCCACCTTGCACCATATAAGCCTTCCCCATACCCTCTCTCTCATTCAATGCCAATCTCCTCTTATTTTGTATGACAAAAGCTCTCTCCCATGTCTCTCCCATGTTCACAAAAGGTCTCCTCTCTTCTTTCTTACATGGAAGGTGGTTTGGATCAAATAAAAAAGGAATAAGTTTGGATTTCGAATTCTATGAGATAGAGTTTTAGAAATCCAAAACTCTTTCAATTTTGCACCAAATCTATCCAAATTCTTTTTGGAATTTTTATAAATTTTAGGGTACATATTATGCATCCTTTGCTAGTGATCCATATATAAAAATAAGGAGGAGGTGCTCAAGAGTTGAGCACCCCTTTACTTGCCATGTTTGGATAAGCCTTGACTAGGTATTTGACCTAGACAAGGACTCTATCATATCTCTTTATATAAAATGAGTTTCTTCATGAAATTTTTGAAAAAGATAGAGATTTGAAAGACCTTTGGGCCATCCAAAAATTAGAGAGAAACACCTTTGGATCGTGAAGATATAAAAGACACAAGTTAGGGTATCTAGAGAGAGAAACGAGAAGAAGAAGAGGGTCTTCTTCTAGGGTTGTTTGTTTTCATATCTTTCCTCCCTCCATCTTGAGTTTCCTGAAAGTATCTCAGATATGAAACTCCTTCTACTTTTCATCTTTGGAAGAGTCCAAATCAAGAAGAAGGAGGCACCTGATCAACCATCAAAGAAGGATCAGCGTAGTACTAGCATACTGTGCTGATTTTCTGAAGCGGGACTTCTGATCGAGATTCGTGGGCTCGTGTGGATGACTCCTAGAGGCCGGATGTATGTGCGGCTTGCAACATCATCCTCAAGCCCGGATCAGCGAGGTTAGAACATCTAACTTGCAAGGTAATAGATCTGATCTATTGTATAATACATACATTAGATGTAGTATAGAAACATGTTGATATGATCAACATGTAGTTCATGCTATATTTATATATTTTAATTTTTGATTTAATAATATATAATAATCATATAATAGGATCTTAGATCTAAAGATTTTTTAATTTTAAAAAATAATTTTAATTTATTTTAGTCTTCCGCTGTATGATCTTGAAAAAGTTTCAAGATCTAACCCTGAAACCCTAGATCTGGTTCCTACAATTGGTATCAGAGTCTAGGTTCTTTATTACATGATTATTTATACATGCTTAGATTATTTCTTAGATTAGATCTAATTTATAATCTGATCATTAAATCTGAAATTAAAATTTTAGATCAATCATGAACTGCAAGGTTGTCCTGCTGTAAGATTTACCCGTTACAGTGTAAAGGTTGTCCTAGTTTGTGTAGATCTATCTTTAATCATAAATTTGTTAGATATGATCTACATTAAATTTATGATTTATTAGATTTAAAAGATATTTAAATCTAAAATAAAATCTCTTTGTTAATAATTTTTATGCAAAGAAATTATTTAAAGTTGAAATTATTTCAATTACATGAACCTGTTTAGATTAGATCTAAAGTAGTTTCATGTTTATTTCACTTGTATCTTGATTATGAATCAAACATACAATATGGTTGGTAGAATCATATTGTAAAATTATTTTACAAATATAAAAATTATTTTTTAAAAAATCGAACCCAACCTTCAGTCCAAAACTTAATTAAGAATTAAGAAGTTGTTTGATTAGGTTCTAGGATTGTGAATTGAAGAACCTAAGACACAAACTATAACACATTGGGTTAATGGGTTAGTGGAAATTAGGTCCATTAATTGGGTTAGACCTATGGTTAGATTGAAGATGGACTTAATTAGAGAATTGACTAAATCTAATCAATTGTTGTCTTATATTAGGTCAAGGATTCTCTAGATCAATTACAATAGTTGTAGTTGGTCAAGTCCATGTCTTTAACGAGAATCAAATGGACTTGATTCTTGGCTAAGCGGTCTAGCACGAACTGTTAGGTTGATCTAATCAAAACTAATTAAACCAGTTGGTGTCTAAGATAAACCAGACCGGTGGTTTTTAATTGGGAGCCCGCTTACCTGGCCATTTTTTATGGTGTCTAAGGCAAGCTTTGGCAGACCCTCCCACTGATCGAACTTTTCTGGCCTCTTGGTGAAATTATGTTTTGATCGGATCACTTGACTATTCGAGCTGATCCATGTCAGCTAGGTAAATCAGTGTGACTGATTTAGGTGCTCCTAGACCAGCCCTTTTAATGGTCTCCCTTAAGCTGACTTGGTGAAGCCAGTGGGAGGATCATGATAAGCTGGTTCATCTGACCTCATCCTCTAAATCATTTAAATCCTCTAAAATTATTAGGTCCTTAAAATGACAAAGTTATGGAGATAACTGAGTCATAGCCTCCCATTAAGGTGTTTGATAATGAGTCTATTAACTCAATAATCATTGCAGACCCAAAGGCCTGGTGCTTGTTGACTAATAGAATTATCGCTCATCATATGATGACTTGAAAGTGTCTCTCTAATGGTGGTTAGGTGAGCCAACCAAAGTTGGGCTTAATCATTCGTTGGTTAGATATACCAAGTATGATCATGTTAATGGTTGGACCTAACTGGATCCTTACAGTGGAGGCCAAAGCCTACTGATTAGGTTTCTGGGCAAAATTAAAATTACTAAAAATTGTTTAGAGAAATAATTGGTTATGAACCTATCCTTAGATTTACATGGGTTGGCCAACCAAAGTTGGACTTGTGTGCAGTCTAAGTAGATTCTAGTACCCACTAAGGAATTAGGGTAATTCCTCGAATTGAAGGTAGAGGCTACCAATTTGAATAAAATAGTGGGAGAAACCTTTTGATTAAAGTCTAAATCTTTAGGTTTAATGAATCAATTACTAATTAGGTTATGGTTCTCCTTTGTGCAAATATGGCCACTTCCCTATCGCTCTGATCATTGTTGGACAATGATAAGTTGGTGGGATCCAACTTCGGTAGCTGGTACCAAAAGTTGAAGATAGTCCTGGAGAATGAACGGATCCTATATGTGATAATAGATCCTGCATCTGAGGAGCCAGCTGCCAATGCACGTGGAACAGTCAGAGACACTTACCAGAAGTGGCTCAGTGATCGAACCATGGTGCGCTGTATCATGCTGGCTACCATGAGCGACGAGTTTAGTCGCAGATTCGAGATGGCTCAGCCAAAGGACATGCTTCAAGTGTTGGAGGATGTCTTTAGCACACCCGATGATGTAGAGAGGCACAAGACTCGTTGTGCTATCTTCAACATCAAAATGCAGGATGGTGCCTCTGTCACTGATCATGTATTGTACATGATCGAGCTGGTGGAACGATTGAGCAAGCTCAGCTTTCCCTTGCATGAGCAGCTTGGGAAAGATGTAATACTGAACTCGCTGCCCAAGTCTTATCTCCCATTCTTCACTCATTATAGAATGACAAAGCCTGAAGAGAACTACCACAGGTTACTGGGGTTGCTTCAGAACTTTGAGAAGGATCACCAACTTCACAAAGAGTCAGTGAACTTAGTGGGAGGTTCATCTTCTGGTTCTCGACCCTTTTAAGAAAGGAAAGAAGAACAAGAAGAAGAAAGAAAAGAAGGTGCAAGTTCAGGCTGGGACATCAGTGCAAAGCCAGACCAAAAAGATCAAGCCTGATAAGAGTCTATTCTACTAACAAGCATCCTAGATTAGATAGTGTGTCAGATATCCACTTATGGCATTGGAGGCTAGGTCATATAAACAAGAACAGAATAAATAGGTTGACTCAAGAGGGAATCTTTGAAGTCAGTGATTGTGAATCACTTCCAATCTATGAGTTCTGTCTTCTTGATAAAATGACCAAGTCACCTTTTACTGGAAAAGGTGAGAGAGCTACTGAGCTCTTGAGCCTAGTACATACTGATGTATGCGGGCCCATGAGCACCAGTGCTAGAGGTGGATATTTTTACATCATAACTTTCACGGATGACCTATCCCGATATGGATATGTCTATCTGATGAAACATAAGTCGGATTCATTTGAAATGTTCAAACGATTCCGAAGTGAAGTAGAAAAACAAACTGGAAAGAGTATTAAAACTCTTCGATCTGATCGAGGAGGAGAATACCTTTCTAGTGAGTTTCTCACATATCTAGGAGAGAATGGGATTCTCTCCCAATGGACTCCTCCAGGAACACCACAGCATAATGGTGTGTCTGAAAGGAGAAATCAGACTCTGTTAGACATGATCTGATCCATGATGGGTTTTGCTAGCTTGCCGATATTCTTCTGGGGATATGCACTCGAATCAGTCTGTTATCTATTAAATAGGATTCCAAGTAAGTCTGTAATTAAGACTTCATATGAGATATGGATAGGACGTAAGCCAGCACTTTCACACCTTAGGGTCTGGGGGTGCCCGGCCTATGTCAAACGATTAGTCATAGACAAACTTGGACCTAGGTCTGACAAATGCTCATTCATAGGGTACTCCAAAGAGACAAAAGGATATTTTTTCTACCATGCTGATGAACAAAAGGTGTTCGTCAGCCTTAAGGCAATCTTTTTAGAAAAGGAGTTCCTTGGTGAAGGAACCATTGCCTCTAAGGTTAAACTTGATGAAGTTCAACAGGTAGAAGGACTAACACCAATAGCTGAACCTGAGTCGGATATGATTAGATCAGATCCAGAGCCAAATGTACCTACACCATTAAGGCGATTCGGTAGAGTACCGCATCAGTCGGACAGATACTATAGTTTCTTGATCCGGGATGGTGATCCCATCGAACTTGATGAAAATAATAAGGATCCGATCACCTATATGGATGTAATGCAGAGACCTGATTCTGAGAAATAGCTTGAAGCCATGAAATCCGAAATGGAGTCTATGAAGGTCAACGATGTATGGACATTGGTTGACCCACCTGAAGGGGTTAAACCCATTGGGTGTAAATGGGTCTTCAAAAGGAAGAGGGGCGCAAATGAAAAGGTGGAGACTTATAAAGTTCGTCTGGTCGTCAAGGGGTATCGTCAACATTATGGTATTGACTATGACGAGACGTTTTCCCCTGTGGCAATGCTCAAATCCATTCGGATAATGCTTGCAATAGCTGCCTATCTGGATTATGAGATCTGGCAGATGGATGTAAGGACAGCTTTCCTGAATGGAGAGCTGACTGAAGAGGTGTATATGATACAACCTAAGGGATTTACATCCACAGATGAGTCCAAGGTGTGCAAGCTTCAGAGATCCATTTATGGATTGAAGCAAGCTTCTCGGAGTTGGAACATGCATTTTGATAAGGTGATCAAAACGTATGGCTTCATTAAGAATGGAGAAGAGCCCTGCATCTATAAATGGTCAAATGGTCCAGTTGTAGTATTCCTTATCTTGTATGTGATGACATTCTCTTAATCGAAAATAACATCCCCGCACTACAGGGAATAAAAGTTTGGTTGTCATCACAGTTCTCCATGAAGGACTTGGGTGAAGCATCCTACATCCTAGGGATGAAGATCTATAGGGATAGATCTAAAAGGATGCTTGGGTTATCCCAGTCCATGTACATAGACACTGTGCTGAAGAGGTTCAGCATGAAGAATTCCAAGAAGGGCTATCTACCGATAGGACAAGAAATTTCTCTCTCTAAGAAGGATTGTCCGATAACTCCTGAAGAGAGAGAGCGTATGAGTAGAGTCCCATATGCTTCAGCTGTGGGATCTATCATTACGCCATGACATGTACAAGACCAGATGTGGCATACTCACTAGGAGTAGTGAGTGGATACCAATCTGATCCTGGAGAAAATTACTGGAAAGTGATTAAAGCCATCCTTAAGTATTTGAAAAATACTAAGGACCAATGGTTGGTTTATGGCGAGTCAGATCTGAAACTTGTGGGGTTCACAGACTCTAGCTTTCAATCTGACCATGATGACAATAGGAGCGTGTCGGGTTATATCTTTACTCTGAATGGTGGAGCCATTTGCTGGAAGAGTTTCAAGCAGCATACTGTGGCAGACTCTGTTTGTGAAGTAAAGTACATCGCAGCATCGGATGCCGTGAAGGAAGCTGTGTGGCTGAGGAAATTCATCAATGAGCTCAGAGTAGCACCCTCCCTCGATGGTCCGGTCCTGCTCTACTACGACAGCACTGGTGCCATAGCTGAGACGACGGAACCCAAAGCACATCAGCGGACATAGCACATCTTGCACCGCTTCCACCTGGTCTGGGAGATCGTGGATCGAGGTGACGTCGACCTTCAGAAGATCGATGGAAAGAAAAACCTGGCCGACCCCTTCACTAAAGCCCTAGCGATAAAGGAGTTCGACAACCACAAGTCGAAGATGGGTATTAGATACTGTGCCGAGTGGCTTTAGGATAAGTGGGAGTTGTTGGGAAATGTGTCCCAAAAAGTCAATCGTCAAGCTGTTGACGGTTGAGCAACCAAGTATTGTAATTGATTTGTTAATAAATAAAATATATTTGGTATTTTCATCATAAGCTTTCATCTTCTAATGAACTCCGTTGTTATGATGAAGTCCTTAGGACTATTTAGATTCGATAAAGAGAGGATTTATCGATTAGTCCTTAAAACAGTTCACGACCAAATGATAGGCTGTTAATAAGGACGATAGCTTCTATCGAGCATAGGTCGCTTTAGGCCATATGGGTTGGTTGTCCTCTTAACCAAAGAGTGTGGAGACACTGGTATGGCATACAGGTGAGATGTACTGGTACATCATCATTGAACATGACCAACTCCAGAGTATTCTGCTGTTGAGAATGTCTTTGACGGGATATAGGTATAAGTGTCCCTTAGACTTGAGATCGCCTCAGTGACTTGCAAGCAACTCACTGTGCTTTGGTACTAGACTAACTGAATTTCTAATTCAGAGATGGAAGGCTTCTAGGCACAATCAAGTACTTGCGAAGTCAGAGTGTGATCGAGATGGGATTGACCACTCCAAGAGTTGGAGAAGAATGAGTCGCTGTATTTCAATTTAGCAAAACCTTGGCCAGGATAATCCATCAGATGGATTTGATATTTTGAAATACAATGTGGACAACCTGATCAGAGTTGACAGTGGAACTCTGGGGTATCCTATGATCATTTTGGTCAAGAGGATGAATTATATGAAAACTATATCCGCATGGGTTCTAAGGATGTTGTTCTACACATTCGACCTATCCGATCGTTGGGTACCATTGCTAGATGGTCACTTCGATTGGTACAGATATTTATTTCTATGCTACCAGCTTAGGTTCGGACCTATGAGGTCATACATATTAGAGTTCATGATCCGATCGGATGGTTGATCAATGATTAAAAATTATTCTAGGGTTAAATGATCAATACGATTGACATTTAACCCAGTGCAAGTGTTGCAAGAGGATCGATTAGCAATTCGATTGCTAATTAGCTTAATTTGATTAAGCCAATGGACTGAGATTAAGTCTAATTAAATATAATTTAATTAGATTTAGTTTGGGCTTGATTGGATCAAGTTCAATTGGTTTATTGGATAAGCCAAGTGCAAGGAAAAACTAGTCCTAGTTCAACTAGGATTTGGGTCTATCTAATTTCTAATTTGATTAGAAAATTAAATCAGATTTAAATCAAATTTAATCTAATTAAATTAGATTTTTAATTGAGTTAAGATCTATTTTAATTAGATTTATCTAATTTTGGTTTGATTTAGTTTGAGAAATCAAATTAAAACAAGTCATAAGATAGAATCCTAGTAAGACTAGGATTCCACCTTGCACCATATAAGCCTTCCCCACGCCCTCTCCCTCATTCAATGCCAATCTCCCCTTATTTTGTGCGACAAAAACCCTCTCCCAGGTCTCTCCCATGTTCATAAAAGGTCTCCTCTCTTCTTTCTTACATGGAAGGTGGTTTGGATCAAATAAAAAAGGAATAAGTTTGGATTTCGAATTCTATGAGATGGAGTTTTAGAAATCCAAAACTCTTTCAATTTTGCACCAAATCTATTCAAATTTTTTTTGGAATTTTTGTGGCTTTTATGTTATATATTATGCACCCTTTTCTAGTGATCCATGCATGAAAATAAGAAGGAGGTGCTCAAGAGTTGAGCGCCCCTTAACTTGCCATGTTTGGATAAGCCTTGACTAGGTATTTGACCTAGACAAGGACTCTATCATATCTCTCTATATAAAATGAGTTTCTTTATGAAATTTTTGAAAAAGACAAATATTTAAGAGACCTTTGGGTCATCCAAAAATAAAAGAGAAAGACCTTTGGATCATGGAGATATAAAAGATACAAGTTAGGGTGTCTAGAGAGAGAAACGAGAAGAAGAAGAGGGTCTTCTTCTAGGGTTGTTTGTTTTCATATCTTTCCTCCCTCCATCTTGAGTTTTCTGAGAGCATCTCAGATCTGAAACTCCTCCTTCTACTTTCCATCTTTGGAAGAGTCCAAATCAAGAAGGAGGTACCTGATCAACCATCAAAGAAGGATCAGCGCAGTACTAGCATACTGTGCTGATTTTCTGAAGCAGAACTTCTGATCGAGATTCGTGGGCTCATGTGGATGACTCCTAGAGGCCAGATGTGTGTGTGGCTTTCAACATCATCCTCAAGTCTGGATCAGTGAGGTTAGAATGTCTAACTTGCAAGGTAATAGATCTGATCTATTGTTTAATACATACATTAGATGTAGTATAGAAACATGTTGATATGATCAACATGTAGTTCGTGCTATATTTATATATTTTAATTTTTGATTTAATGCTATGTAATAATCATGTAATAGGATCATAGATCTAGAGATTCTCTGATTTTAAAAAATAATTTTGATTTATTTTAGTCTTCTGCTGTATGATCTTGAAAAAGTTTCAAGATCTAACCCTAAAACTCTAGATCTGGTTCCTACAATAATTTCTTATATGTTTACATTTGATTTTATGTTATTTTGATTTGATCTAAATAATTGTTATTTTCAGATCTAATTTTTAATTAGTCCTATACATGTTAGATTAGATGATCTGAGTAATAAAATACTCGGATTGGATAGTCATCAGATCATTCGATCATAAAAATAAGTAGGATTACATGATCCTCTTTTTCCATTCAATATGGTGCTCTTATGGTGTGTAGGGGTGCCACTGTGTGGTCCTATTACAAAGAAAGTGAAAAAAAAACTTACTTTTCTGTAAAATTTTAGATCTTAAAATTTTAGAATTTGTTGTATGCGATACAAGTTGTAAGAAAAATAATAATATCTAATTTTAATAATTAAAATTATTTTAATTTGAAATCATAAAAAGTTTAGATGTGATCTAAAAAATTTTATGATTTAATGTAAAAATATTTATTGAAACTCGAGATTTGGTACATGCATATGTGTTTTAAAAATTTTATTTTTTAAACATCATTGTTTAGAATAAAATTAAAATGCTTTTAATATGTATTATGCATGTATGAAAATATAAAACTACATGGATCTATTTTATATGCTGAAATTGATATATGTTGAATTCAGATTATGATCAAATCACATACCTGTTTTGCAATCTTTTTCTTTGAATCTGAAACTGAAAGAGAAGAGATTTTCTTTTAGCCACACAAGCATCTGACTTCTATGAGTAATCACTCAGGATCAGCTTGAAACAGTCTTCTTTAATTTGAATTTTAATTCTTCCAAAATTCAGCCTACTGAATCTGAACGAAGCCTAGATCATGATCAATGCTTGATCTTTCTCCTTGATCTTCTTCTTTTTCTCTTCTCTAGAGTTTCTCCTTACTTTGCACTGCTACAAAATACTAGCAACCAGCTAATTATGGGATACCCAACACCTTGGGCATGGAACTCCTTGGGAATTGCATCCCAAGGGATGGGCGTGTAGAACACCCAAGAGAAGAAAAAGGGAGAGGAAGAGAGGGTGTGGGGAGAGTCTTTGGGCATGAGGGACTGCTGGTTTGGATCTTTTAGGGACCTTACCAGAGGTCCCTTTAAATAGGCATGAGGGTTGAATCCTATTCAATCTCATAATACAAGTCTTACTTACATTAGGATTCCTATTAACTTAAGTTATCCAACTTACATTAGGAAGCCTATTGGGAACCAACAATTGGAGCCCTTGCACCCATAATTAGATACTCCAAAATACACCCAAGAGATACCTCATAAGAGAACTAAAAGCTCTCTAATCAACGGACACACCCAACTTGATCAAATCAAGGTGGCACCCAAAAATAACTATCAAAAAAATTAATTAGAGACTTGCACCCTTAATTAATATGATCCATAACCTTAGACACCCAACAATTGGAGTATCATAAATTTAATTTATGTAGATTATTAGTAGATAATTAAGTTGAAATTATCTTGTCAAATAAGTAGTCCCAACGGAAATAGAAATTGGGTCGAACCATGTGCTAGTAAGGTTAATATGAACCCAATGGGTTTCTTTAAACCCAATTGATACTTCATAAGCTCAATTACTTATTCCAGGCTTAATCCCTTTATTGTGCGACCCCATAGGTTCAATTATATCTGGTAATGAGATATACAATGATCACTATCGTTGTATCATTGAAACTCTTTTCAATGGGTCAAAACAATTCTACTCTAACTCAGTAAGGATTGTCGATCTAGAACAATCCTAATGAGCTCTCACAATCCACCAATGATACCTAGCAGTTTGTAGTGGCAATCCAGTAGAATTAAAATAAACCTCTAGGTATAGTTAACGTATGATTCAGACCCTCTATTATGAGTCCCGACTAAATAGCAGGTCATGAATAAATCGTCAAACCTCAACATCAATCATATGATAGATTCGATTAGCTCAAATCCAGTTGTGACTTTTATGAAAATTTTTTTCATTGATCACACTACTATGCCCATAGATTCTTGGACTTAGCTTTTTAAATCCTATAAGACTACTCTTCTCTATCAAGATCGATACATCCTGTCTTGATGTGCACTCTACTCTTACAATGAACCAACTGTCGCCAACATCTACTACAAAGGCTTATTGAGATCCATGATTATGTGTCAGTCAAACTTTAGCAACCTCACTATGAGTAGTAGTACCATCTCAAGTCAAAAGATTAGTCATACATGTTGCCCAGCTATGCAACCCAAGAGGGGGGGGTGAATTGGGTTTCTAAAAATTTTAAGCCCAACTGATTACTTATGAAGAACAAAACAAAGACTTTAAATCAATATTAATTACCTAAAGCAGTATTGCAATGATATAATAAAGAAATAAGATAAAACAATAAAGCACACCACAAACACAAGGATTTATAGTGGTTCGGTGCTAACCTTGCACCTACATCTACTCCCCAAGATCCTACTTGGGAATTTCAATCCACTATCCTTTGTATTCAACCCGAATACAAAACGTCGAAAACTCCGACACTAGCTATCCCAAGCTAGATCACTTATTTTCCGGGTACAAGTAAACCCAAAATACTCCGATTTCAGGTTCGGATCAACCTTTCCTTGTTTTGGAAATCCTCCAAAAACAAGAACAAAAACTCACAAAGAGTAAGAAAAATTTGAGCACAGATTAATACAATAACTGCTCCTTAAATGAGCGAATATAACAATAAAAGCTTTACTCAAATGAAGAACCCCTTTTTTGGATTTTCTCAAAGTGGATGAATGCTTGAATGCTTGAGAAGAGGTTGATTGTTGATTGAAGATCTCTTGAAAGCTTTGAACGATCTCTAGATCAAGGTTGAAACAATAGGCGTGAAGAATTCTCTCCTTGAAAGATCTTGCTTTTCTCTTTCACAATCTCTCTGGTATATTGTGGATCCTCTCTCTTTTTCTTTTTGGATTTTTCGTTGATCTCAGGCTTTTTTGTGCAGATTTTGGATCCTCTCTTCTGTTCTTCTCATTTTTGATTTCATGTTTGATCCGCTATTTAATCTGCAATTTCTTTCATCATTTTAAGCATTTTGTAGCATTAGAAGCAAGAGAAAATAATTTAGGTAGATAAAGAGCCGTTAGAGGATTTTTAGGAAGCATAAATGGCAATTAAAATGGACAAAAAAATAGCCGTTGCTGACATTTCCCGTCGCAGGGGTCGACTCATGAGTCGACTCATGCTTCAGGGGTCGACTCATGAGTCGACCTTTGTTGCAAAAACCAGAGAATGCGTTTCTGGAAATTCTTGGCTCAAATTAGCAGGGGTCGACTCATGAGTCGACTCATGCCTTGTGGGTCGACTCATGAGTCGACTCACAGGTCGTGCCAAGCCAGAAAACTAGCGTGCCAAGGAGAATTTTTGCGTGTCAATCAGCTCACAGTGCCATGAGTTGACTCATGAGTCGACTCATACACTTCAAACCTTCATAACTTCAAAAATATAAGTCCAAACACAATGAAATTTTCACCAATAGATTTCAAATCATTTGTTCTACCAAATGGTACTATCAAATCAGGATTTTAGTGAAATTATGATTTTGCCCTTGAAGAGCATAAGGACTTTTTCATTTTAAAATTATTTGTATCCCTTCAATCTGCTTTGTAATCATCAAAATCAATCTAGGAGCAACAATCTCCCCCTTTTTGATGATGACAAAATATTTGAACAAAAATATTTATGTTAATGCATTAATTTCAAAAGAATCCATTATAGGTGTATATGCTTGAAAAGAGTATGATTCTTTTGGCATGTAATATAAATGCAAAAATAGTTTGTCTATTTTCTTAAAGATTTGAAAAGGGTATTAGATCATTTTGAGTTCAAGATATATCAGAGCAAGAGAAGAGAAATAAATTTTGCAATGTATCAGAGCAAGAAAAATAATTTTTTTTTTTTTACAATGTTATCAGAAAAGATTTTACAATGTATCGGAGCAAGAAAATTTTATAATATATCAAAGAAAATTTCACACTGTATTAGAGCAAATGTCAGAGAAAATTTTACACTGTATCAGAGCAAATGTTATAATATATCAGAGAACTTTCTCACTGTATCAGATCAAATGTTATAATTTATCAGAGAAACCTTCACACTGTATCGGATCAAATGTTATAATTTATCAGAGAAACCTTCACACTGTATCAGATCAAATGTTATAATTTATCAGAGAAACCTTCACACTGTATCGGATTAAATTTTATCATGCATCAGAGCAAGTTAAAAGAAATTGTAGGGTGTATCAGAGTAAAATAAATTTCTTAAGATGTATCAAGGTGAATAAAATTTCAAAAGATGTATCAGAGCAAGTTTGAATTTTAAAATATATCAGAGCATAAAAAAAATACTTATTTGCATTGTACTTATGATTTTGCTTTTGATGGATGGCTTTAAGTTCTGTCTGATACCAAATTTCTCAAAGTTTTGTTTAATCTTTCAATCCTTGTTTTTGTTTAATTTCTTTAATATTTGTTTAATTTCTCCAATATTTATTTTAATCTTCCAATCTTTGTTTTTGTTTAATTTCTCCAATATTTGTTTAATTTCTCCAATATTTGTTTTAATCTTCCAATCTTTGTTTTTGTTTAATTTCTCCAATATTTGTTTTAATCTTCCAATCTTTGTTTTTGTTTAATTTCTCCAATATTTATTTTAATCTTCCAATATTTGTTTTTGTTTAATTTCTCCCCCTTTTTCTCATAATTTAGGGTTTTGCTTTTTGTCTAATTTTAATTTTTGTTTTTGTTTAATTTCTCCCCCTTTTTGACATCATCAAACATAGTTAACTCTTCCTTTTCTTTTTCTGAAATATTCTTTAATTTCTTCCTCTTTAGAGTTTTTCACAGATGTTTGCTCCCCCTTAATATAGCAATTATCAACAGCAAACAACAACAAGGAGAAGACAATATTTCAACAAGAAGAAAATATATAACCAAAATATGATCATTATAAAGAGGTAGAAATATAGGTAAAAGATGATTCCATTAATATCATAATTGTTTCAATACATAGATCTTAAAAATAAAATTCAACCAGCTAATTGTCAATACATGGCCCCAAGGTATAGATCCTAGAACAAGATACTAACTCCTAGGACCTAGTAAAGATCAAGATAAGTCAATGATCGGAGTCATCAGATATAGGGTGAGGAGATGATGGATCAGAAGTGCGTCCTCTACCCCGTCTGCCTCTGCCACGAGTAGGAGGGCGAGATGAACTGGGTGGCTGAGAATGCTGAGATGCTAGGGACTGAACAGAAAGGGTGAGTCTAATAGAATCAAGTACGTTCAGTGCTCTGGAAACAGATTGAAGTAGAGCAGTGAACTGGGTGGTAGCATGCTCACTCGATCCTCGGATCTCTTTCCTCAGTAATTCATATCCACCTTCTAGTGCTCCTCTGAGTCTGCCAGCCTCTGCAGTGAGGTCTGTGACCTCAATAGTAGACTCCTGTGGCTGGGGATGGGCCAATGCAAGGACTTGCCCTTGCAAGTCAAGAACTCTGCCAGTCAGTCTCCAGACTGTATCCTCAAGCTGCTGTATTCTGACGGACTGATCTGAAATCATCTGAAATACAGTGGAGATGTGGGGAGTAATGGTCTGATCAGAAGAGGTAGCTCCAGGTGCAAAAGAAGTACTACTCCACTGGCTAGACAGCAAAGAAGCCACACGCTGAGATATATGCTCGATCTGATCATCAGCCAGTCTGAACTCTGAATGAGGTGCTCTGCTCTCTGACTGATACACTGGTGTGGGCATCCAAGTAAACTCAGAAGGGCCAGCCTTAGTATCAGGAATGAACTGGGTATCTGGTGATGCTGCCCTGAAGTCATGTACAGGAGAAGATGGACCTTCTTCTTCTACTCTGCCTTCAGTTCTGTCTTCAGCTCTTTCCTCAACTCTCTCCTCAGTTCTTTCTTCAGAGCCCTTGATCCAACCACCAACAGTCTTTGTAATTCCCATTCGATGCAGGCTGTGTTGGTTGAAAGTGTCCACATGTGAGAGCTTGGTAGGTGTCTCCCCCTCACAGCTAACTCCAAACCTCCTAAATACTCTAGTAAGGGCCATACCATAAGGCAAGTGTGCCTTGCATCTGTTCAAAGTTTCTCTCATGGCCTCTATCATAAGTGCAGGGAGGTTTAGGGGGGTCTGAGTGATGATATGAAACATTACACATACATCTCTACCAGATAGTAGATCATGCCTACCACTCCTAGGAAAGAAGAGTTTTGTTACAATCTTATGCAAGACCCTCATCTCAATGGACAAAATCTTTGCTTCCAATTTGTTTAAATTTCCTGAAAAAGCTTCTCCTAAGATAATTCTGATCCCTTCTTCTTTAATTGGGAGTTCCATATATGAGTATCCTTCACTAGGCAACTGAAGTATTTCTCCCAATATCCTAGAATCCAGGCAGATATCAATTCCCTTGACTGTTGAAGTCACTGACCCATTTCCATAATTTAGGTTCTGGTAGAACTCTCTAACTAGATCAACATAGGTGACTTCCTTAAGAGAGCAATAAAGTTCCCATCCTTGATTTTTGATCTTGGTAGCAAAAGTAAAGCCTTCTTTCTCAAAGAACCGAAAATCTATATTTTTTCCGGTTTCTACTTTTCTATCAGAAAGAGGATTTACACTAGGGCTTATGGAGGATTGAGAGAGACCTTGAGCAGGTACTGAAACTGGATCGGGAACACTGGAAGACTGAGCATGCCTTTTCTTTCGGATAATTTCCTCAGGCTCACGGATTGATTTCCTTCTTTGGAGAAGTTTCATCTTTGGAGCCATATCCAATAAAGTAGCAGACAAGAAGACTTGAATTGAGAGGAGGAGGGATCACAAGAGAGTAAAGAGGAATTTTAGTGGAGAAAGGAAGTGGATTTTGGAAGTTCGGTGAAGTGCTAGGGCACGTTCCAACCGCGCCAAGCAATGCGAGAAAACACGAGAAATCTCTTTTCCAAGGAGGCAATTTTTGGTGGAGAGTAGGAGGGAGAATTGCCTCAGAATTGATCCTTGGATTTGGAGCAAGAAGAGTTGGAGAAGACGGCTTTTGGAAGAAGAACGATGGGAAGATGAGTCGTCTCACAAACAGGGTTCCGTTTAAAAACAATGAGCCCGTGTGAAGTTTGTGGGATTTACAAGTTTGCCATTGAGTCGACTCATGGGGGTCGACTCATGAAGTTCAGAAATTCAGGAAAAATGCAAATAAATTCCAGAAAAATTCAAAATTTTGGGAGAAGGAATTTTGCTCAATGATAAGTTTTTTTTTTTTTGAGTGATAAATCTGAGCTTTTGGGACCAGGATAGATGTTGAAAATTGAGCTCTAAGAGTTTTTGACATCTATTCTTTGGAAATTGAGAAATTTCAGACAAATGGATCTAGAATTCCTAGATTTCTTCTAATTTCACAGAATCTATCCTCACTAAGGGCCTTTCTAAAGATATCGGCTAATTGATTTTTAATGCAAACATATTCAAGAATTACATTTTTGTTTTGAACATGTTCTCTTATAAAATGATGTCTTATTTCAATATGTTTAGATCTTGAGTGTTGAATTGGATTTTTAGATAGATTTATGGCACTTGTATTATCACATTTTATTGGTGTTTCATTAAGTTTGATTCCAAAATCTTCGAGTTGTTGCTTAATCCACAAGATTTGAGCACAACAACTTCCGGCTGCAATGTATTCGGCCTCAGCCGTAGACAGTGCCACCGAATTTTGTTTCTTGCTAAACCATGAGATTAGGTTTACTCCAAGAAATTGGCAAGTTCCACTTGTGCTTTTTCTATCTAATTTACATCCAGCAAAATCAGCATCAGAATATCCTAACAAATTAATTTGTGAGTCCTTAGAGTACCATAACCCTATAGTTTGTGTACCATTTAAGTATCTAAGGATTCTTTTAACAGCATTCAAATGAGATTCCTTAGGATTAGATTGATATCTTGCACATAAGCAAACACTAAACATGATATCAGGCCTACTTGCAGTTAAATACAATAATGAACCAATTATACCTCTGTAGTATTTTAAGTCTACGCTTTTACCTTCATCATCCTTGTCAAGCTTACTTGAGGGACTCATTGGTGTGCTAATTGGTTTGCAGTTCTCCATTCCAAATCTTTTGAGTAGTTCCTTGGTGTACTTGCTTTGGGTGATGGAGATTCCCTCTTTTGATTGTTTGATTTGGAGTCCGAGGAAGAAGGTGAGTTCTCCCATCATGCTCATCTCGAACTCTCTCAGCATAGGCTTAGCAAAGTCTTGACAAAGGGATTCATTAGTAGACCCAAAAATTATGTCATCAACGTAAATTTGTATAATTAGCATATCATTTTGGTTTCTTTTAATAAATAGGGTTGTATCTACATTGCCTCTTGAGAAACCATTATTTAGTAAAAATTTGCTTAGCCTTTCATACCATGCTCTAGGTGCTTGTTTTAGACCATATAAAGCTTTATTTAATCTAAAGACATGATTGGGAAAAGCATGATTTTCAAATCTAGGGGGTTGTTCTACATATACTTCTTCAGAGATATATCCATTTAAAAATACACTTTTAACATCCATTTGAAATAGTTTGAATTTCATAAAGCAAGCATAAGCAAGTAGAAGTCTAATGGCTTCTAATCTAGCAACAGGTGCAAAGGTTTCATCAAAATCAATTCCTTCTTCTTGATTATATCCCTTAGCAACCAGTCTTGCTTTATTTCTAATTACATTTCCATGCTCATCTAATTTATTTCTAAAGACCCATTTTGTACCAATTATTGAATAATCTTTAGGTCTTTTCACTAAGGTCCAAACATTATTTCTTTCAAATTGATTAAGTTCTTCTTGCATAGCATTAATCCAGTTATGATCATTCTCAGCTTCTTCAAAAGTTTTAGGTTCAAGTTGAGATACAAATGCACAATGATTAAGTACATCTCTAAGTGAAGAACGGGTTTTTACCCCATGCATAGGATCACCAATTATTAACTCCTTAGGGTGGTTGTGAACATACCTCCATTCCTTGGGTAAGTCATTTGTACCTTAAGGTTGTTCTTGAATTTCTTCACCTTTCTCATTTTGTTTGACTTCTTGATCCTTGTCTTCTGGAGTTGCTGAGTCTTTCAGAGTGATCTCCTTCATACCTTCTATTAGTGGATCTGCATCATCAATACCCTCATTCTTCCTTGAAGGAAGATCGTTAGATTCATCAAAGACAACATGTATGGACTCCTCAACTACTAAAGTTCTTTTGTTGAAAACTCTAAATGCTTTACTAGTGGAGGAGTAACCTAGAAGGATTGCTTCATCTGATTTTGCATCAAATTTATCAAGTTTTTCTTTGCCATTATTTAATACAAAACATCGGCAACCAAAAACATGAAGATATGCAATATTTGGTTTTCTTCCTTTCCAAAGTTCATAGGGGGTTTTCTTTAAAAATTGTCTAATTAAAGCACGATTTAAAATGTAACATGCTGTGTTAATAGCTTCTGCCCAAAAATATCTTGGAAGGTTGCTTTCACAAAGCATGGTACAGGCCATTTCTTCTAAGGTTCTGTTTTTCCTTTCTACTACCCCATTCTGTTGGGGTGTCCTAGGAGCAGAGAAGTTATGGCCAATTCCATTTTCATCACAAAAATTTTCAAAGTCATGATTTTCAAATTCTGTTCCATGATCACTTCTAATATTTTGAATTGAAAATCCTTTTTCATTAGTGACTTTTCGATGAAATTTAGTGAAAATTTGAAAAGTTTCATTTTTGTGAGCTAAAAAGAAAACCCAAGTAAAACGAGAGTAATCATCAATTATTACAAATCCATATCATTTTCCTCCTAGACTAGTGGTTCTAGTTGGTCCAAATAAATCCATATGTAAGAGCTCTAAAGGTCTAGAAGTTGAAACAGTATTTTTGGATTTAAATGATACTCTAGTTTGTTTACCTAATTGGCATGCATCACAAATTCTATCCTTTTCAAAATTCAGTTTTGGCAAACCGAGAACTAAATTCTTTTTAATTAATTTTGAGAGAGAATGCATGCTAATGTGTGCAAGTCTACGATGCCACAGCCAACTAGTCTCATTTATTTTAGCACTTAAGGAAACTAGGTATTGCATGTCTAATTTAGTTAAATCATTCAAGTCTACCATATAAACATTGCCATGCCTATGTCCTATAAATTTAATGCCATCGTTAATAGGACTTGTCACAATGCAAACAGATGATTCAAAACTTACTTTATATCCTTTATCACAGAATTGACTAATGCTAAGTAAGTTATGCTTTAAACCTTTAACTAATAAAACATTCTCAATGTATTTGGAGGGAGTGATACCAATGTTACCTATCCCGATGATCTTTCCTTTGCCATTATCTCCAAAGGTGACCATCCCTCCATCCTTAGCATCAAGCGTGATGAATTATGATTCATCACCAGTCATGTGTCTCGAGCATCCGCTATCAAGATACCATTTCCTGTTTCCTTCTTGGGATGCTAGACACACCTGCAAGCAAAGGTCACGTTTCTATCTTAGGTACCCAAGCTTTCTTGGGTCCTTTCAGGTTAGTCAGAATGGTTCCTTTTGGAACCCATATTTTCTTTGTGTTTGCATATTTGTTAATAAAACATGTGTATGATTTATGTCCTATTCTTCCACATTTAAAACAAGTAATATTTGTAGACTTGTTACTTGAATAATAAATATCCTTCAGAAATTTTTGTTTCTTCAGGGGTTTATAACCAAGTCCAGCCTTATCATATATAGCTTTCTGATTTTCAAGGATCATATTTAGTTTGTTTGAACTTAAGGTGAACTTATCTACTATAGATTTCAGCTTGTTCATTTCATCCTTTAAGTTTTGATTTTCTTGAATCAAGGTGAATTTTTCAATTGAAAGATTTTCAGCTTGTTTCACTAAGGACTGATTTTCCAATTTCAGCTCTTTGTTTTTCTTCCCTAGTTTCTTTAATTCATCAATTGAATCATAGAATGCTTCATGCAATTCTTCAAAAGTAAATTCACTAGTGGATTCAGAAGTTACCTCATTTTCATGTGCCA
This sequence comes from Elaeis guineensis, assembly GCF_000442705.2. Classification (NCBI taxonomy): domain Eukaryota; kingdom Viridiplantae; phylum Streptophyta; class Magnoliopsida; order Arecales; family Arecaceae; genus Elaeis; species Elaeis guineensis. The sequence continues at coordinate 82,223,327 of NC_025998.2, forward strand.
TCAGGCACAGGTTGGCTTGTTCTGTTGAGGTTTTCTCATCGGAGCTTGAGTCATCACTCGCACTCCAGGTCGCCATCATTGCCTTCTTTTTGAACTTCTTTGGACCTTTCTTCAATTGTGGACATTCGGTTCTGAAATATCCCGGCTTCTTGCACTCGTAGCATATAGGGGGTTGATCTTTCTCCTTTTCTTTGCTTTGATCCCCTTTTGTGAATTTTTTTCTCATCCCCTGTTTCCTTTTTCTTAGAAACTTCTTAAATTTTCGGGTGATGAGAGCCATCTCTTCATCCTGATCATCATCTTCAGAGTCATCCATTTCATAATCAGGCGAAGTTGTGGATTTGAGGGCAATGGTTCTTTTCTTTTTGACTTCATCCTCTTGATGTTGCTTCATGCTAAGTTCATGAGTCATCAAGGATCCAAGAAGCTCTTCTAGAGGCAGAGTGTTCAAGTCCTTTGCTTCTTGGATGGCAGTCACCTTGGCTTCCCAAGTTCTTGGCAGTGACCTGAGAATCTTCCTTACAAGTTCACTGTTAGTATAAGATTTGTCAAGACTCTTTAAACCATTGATTATATCAGTAAAATGAGTAAACATAGCAGTTATGGATTCATCATGCTCTATTTTGAACAATTCATATTTATGTACAAGCATGTTTATTTTAGACTCTTTTACTTGATTTGTTCCCTCATGGGTGACTTCTAACCTATTCCATATTTTTTTAGCAGATGCACAAGTAGAAATGCGATTAAATTCACTTGCATCTAGTGCACAATAAAGAACATTCATGGCTTTGGCATTTAATTGTGCCAATTTTTGTCAACCTCATCCCATTCTTTCTCGGGTTTGGTTGATTCCTCACCATTTATAATCTTGATGGGTGTGTGAGGACCATTCACTATGATACTCCACATATCATAGTCGAGTGCTTGTATGAAAATCTTCATCCGAGCTTTCCAATAGGTGTAATTAGATCCATTGAAAAGTGGAGGTCGGTTTGTTGATTGCCCCTCGGCTAGAAAAATACCAACATGGGTTGCCATAGATCTTTGGCTCTTTGATTATTAGATCAAAGAAGGGCTAGAGCACCGGCTCTGATACCACTTGTTGCCCAGCTATGCAACCCAAGAGGGGGGGGGTGAATTGGGTTTCTAAAAATTTTAAGCCCAACTGATTACTTATGAAGAACAAAACAAAGACTTTAAATCAATATTAATTACCTAAAGCAGTATTGCAACGATATAATAAAGAAATAAGATAAAACAATAAAGCACACCACAAACACAAGGATTTATAGTGGTTCGGTGCTAACCTTGCACCTACATCCACTCCCCAAGATCCTACTTGAGAATTTCAATCCACTATCCTTTGTATTCAACCCGAATACAAAACGTCGGAAACTCCGACACTAGCTATCCCAAGCTAGATCACTTGTTTCTCGGGTACAAGTAAACCCAAAACACTCCGATTTCAGGTTCGGATCAACCTTTCCTTGTTTTGGAAATCCTCCAAAAACAAGAACAAAAACTCACAAAGAGTAAGAAAAATTTGAGCACAGATTAATACAATAACAGCTCCTTAAATGAGCGAATATAATAATAAAAGCTTTACTCAAATGAAGAACCCCTTTTTCGTATTTTCTCAAAGTGGATGAATGCTTGAATGCTTGAGAAGAGGTTGATTGTTGATTGAAGATCTCTTGAAAGCTTTGAACGATCTCTAGATCAAGGTTGAAACAATAGGCGTGAAGAATCCTCTCCTTGAAAGATCTTGCTTTTCTCTTTCACAATCTCTCTGGTATATTGTGGATCCTCTCTCTTTTTCTTTTTGGATTTTTCGTTGATCTTAGGCTTTTTTGTGCAGATTTTGGATCCTCTCTTCTGTTCTTCTCATTTTTGATTTCACGTTTGATCCGCTATTTAATCTGCAATTTCTTTCATCATTTTAAGCATTTTGTAGCATTAGAAGCAAGAGAAAACAATTTAGGTAGATAAAGAGCCGTTAGAGGATTTTTAAGAAGCATAAATGGCAATTAAAACGGGCAAAAAAATAGCCGTTGCTGACATTTCCCGTCGCAGGGGTCGACTCATGAGTCGACTCATGCTTCAGGGGTCGACTCATGAGTCGACCTTTGTTGCAAAAACCAGAGAATGTGTTTCTGGAAATTCTTGGCTCAAATTAGCAGGGGTCGACTCATGAGTCGACTCATGCCTTGTGGGTCGACTCATGAGTCGACTCACAGGTCGTGCCAAGCCAGAAAACTAGCGTGCCAAGGAGAATTTTTGCGTGCCAATCAACTCACAGTGCCATGAGTTGACTCATGAGTCGACTCATGCACTTCAAACCTTCATAACTTCAAAAATATAAGTCCAAACATAATGAAATTTTCACCAATAGATTTCAAATCATTTGTACTATCAAATCAGGATTTTAGTGAAATTATGATTTTGCCCTTGAAGAGCATAAGGACTTTTTCATTTTAAAATTATTTGTATCCCTTCAATCTGCTTTGTAATCATCAAAATCAATCTAGGAGCAACAATACAACTATAGCATCAAGACAATCACTGATGATTGAATAGAAATCCAAATGATCTCTCATATGGTCACGCTCAGTACTAGTTGTTCTCTAACAACTATCCGCACTCGTCGTCTTGTATCTCTACACAATAGATCAGAGACTCATCTATCTTAAAGAAAGTGATTTGTGTTATTCAGTTCTATCATCATCCTCATGATGATCCTATGATCGGAAGCATTTAGGAATTAAATATGAAAGGAATTTATGATAGTGCAGTACATGCAATTAAAAAATTTTTGTGCAGTAAAAATAATAGATTAAATAATTTAATTCTAATCACATGTATAAGATCTAATCTTAGACTACCATATCAAGATCTTTGATATAAAAAATATATACTTTAGATCTGAAAATAAAAATCACATCGATCTCATCGATGCTGAAATTCTAGATCTAACTATTAGATTTACCATAGGAATCAAAATAAGTTAGAGATCGTTACCAAATAAATTTTGATTTTGATATTCTCTGATCTAATAGTTGTAGAGGGTGTTCCTCAGGTTGCTTGTAGCCACACAAAGTTGTTTGACCTTTATAAAAAATCCACATGAAGACTGGCGCAGATCAGGGGCTTGGAGATACTAGTTTGTGAACAACTTTGACAGCTAACCTCTTCCTTCTTCTACAAGCACCTTGGATACTCCAAAGTGATAGAGGATCTGGAGGATGAAGAGAGGAGGAGAGAGAAGAGGTTCTAAAAATAAAATATCTATGAGAGAATTGATCATAGGACGTCCAAGAGTGGGGTCTCCTTTTTTATAGACTAGGAATTAGGACTTTTTAAGAAAAGATTCCATGAATAAATGCCAAAATCCCTTTTTGGCATCCCCAAAAATTCTAAAAATATTGTTAAGATGTGGAGAAGAAATCTAGAGTCTTACACACCAAAGGATTCCTTAGGAAAACTAAGAAAAAAAATATATAGTTCCAACAATATGCCATATACGAAAAATCTCTTTCTTAGTCTACATCTTATCTCTAATTCGGATCACATTCGAATTAGGCAAGAGATAATATTATGACTCATCAGCTATAGCTGACCACCCTTACTGGATCCTCTCTTAAATGTTAAAAATCAAAACCCAAATCTAATTAGGTGTGGAGAAATTGGCATAGATCCAAATATGGTGCAAAAGATAATATAGAGTCCTAGTCTGATTTGGACTCTTCATTTCTAATTCAATTCTAATCCAAATCAAATTTAGATTGAAACCATTGATAGAAATGAATCTAATCCAATTAAGAATCTAAATATCTCATCAAATTTCTAACCAATTAAGAATTAACCGAGTCCAAATCCTGATTGAATCAGGATCAATTTTTTTTTGTAATCAGGTTTGATCATATCAATCCCAATCTGAGTCGAACTGAATCTAATTCAATTAGACTTGTTGGGTATAAAATACCCACAGCCGAAGTCCTCAGCAGAATCAACTCCAGGAAGACTCCGCCCGGACTCCTACGGGAGCCGAGCTTCATCCTCGACCTCAACGGCTGCAGACAAACTTCGTCCGGACTCCTACGGGAGCCGGACTTCGCCGACAACTTCAATCGCAAGTAGACTCCGCCCGAACTCCCACGGGAGCTGGGCTCCATCCTCAACATCAACTGTCGGTAAGCCTTGTCCGGACTCCTCCGGGAGCCGAACTTTGCCTTTGACTTTAATTACAGGAAGACTCCGTCCGGACTCCTACGGGAGCCGGGCTTCATCCTCGACTCCAACGGCTGCAGACAGACTTCGTCTGGACTCCTACGGGAGCCGGACTCCGCCGATAACTTCAATCGCAAGTAGACTCCACCCGAACTCCCACGGGAGCCGGGCTCCGTCCTCAACATCAACTACCGGAAAGCCTTGTCCGGACTCCTACGGGAGCCGGACTTCGCCTTTGACTTTAATTACAGGAAGACTCCGCCCGGACTCCTACGAGAGTCGGGCTTCATCCTCGACTCCAACGGTTGCAGACAGACTTCGTTCGGACTCCTACGGGAGCCGGACTCCACCGACAACTTCAATCGCAAGTAGACTCCGCCCGAACTCCCACGGGAGCCAGGCTCCGTCCTCAACATCAACTATCGGTAAGCCTTGTCCGGACTCCTACGGGAGCCGGACTTCGCACCTGTTTTTAATTGCAGGGGACTCTGCCCAGACTCCTACGGGAGTCGGGCTCCGCCCGTGACTTCAACTCTGAGAGGACTCCACCCGGACTCCCACGGAAGTCAGACTCCATCCATGACTCCAACCTCAAGGGGGACTCCGCCCGGACTGCCGTGGGAGCCAGGCTCCGTCGCCAACTTCGACTGCCGGTAAGATCCGTCCGAACTCTTACGGGAGCCAGACTTCGCACCTGATTTTGATTGCAGGGGACTCTGCCCGGACTCCTACGGGAGCTGGGCTCTGCCCGTGACTTCAACTTTGAGAGGACTCCGCCCGGACTCCCACGGGAGCCGGGCTCCGCCCATGACTCCAACCGCAAGGAGGACTTCGCCCGAACTCCTACGGGAGCCAGACTCCGTCGTCAGCTCCGACCACTGTCGAACTTCAGCCGACGTATTTGCACTCCCTGGCAGGCCACGATAACGGCCACAATCCTGCTCCACTTCCCGTGGCAGATTTCGCGCAGCTCCATCACTCCCTGACAGGCCGCAGTAAAGGTCACAGCACTGCTCCACTTCCTACGACGGATCCTGCGCAGCTCCACTACTCCTTGGCAGGCCACAATAACGGCCACGATCCTGCTCCACTTCCTGCGATGGATACCGTGCGATTCTCCCATCCGCTGGCAAGTCGCGACAACAGACGTCGCTCCACTCCCCGCGGCAGACTCCACGTGGCACACCCCGGTGATAGCCATGGGTCCACTCCACTACTCTTCGTAGCAAACTCTGCCTGACCCTGGGCAGCCCACTGCCAGACGGTTACAGATGTCGCTATCAGGCTACTGCCCCCTCCGCCTATAAAAGGAGGCTCCAGATACGTTATTCAATAAGCTCTCATCTTTCATCTAAAAACTCTGCTAAATTCTCCGTTCGAGTACTCCATTCTTGTTGAGGCAGAGAACTGACTTCAGCGTCGGAGGGTTTTGCCGGAGCAACCCCACCTCCAGTTTAGACTTCCTTTGCAGGTCCCGACGGCGACCGCGACTTCCTCGACTCCAGCTTCTCCGACGCGAGCGGATTTTTGCACCAACAGGATTGGCACTAGAGAAAGGGGCTGTGTCTTCGCAGTACCCTTGTTCTTGAAGGAGCGTTCAACGGAGCCGCCCCCGATCGTCTCTTCCGACACCCACTCCTTGTTTCCCCCACAGGATCCATACTTGATGCCTCCTCGCAAGGCGTCCACGCGACGGTCCACGGCCTCCGCGGCCAGATCTCAGGCTCCGGCCTCCCCTCCTGTTTCTCAACCTCCTCCTCCTCCTCCGACGGTGGCGGTCAGCGCGGAGCAGTTTGACCTACTGGTGCAGCAGGTCAGAGACCTCACCGAGGCTGTGCAAGCTATGCAGCAGCCGCAGGCATCGATACGCCCGAAAAGGGCATCCCCGGAACACCAGAATCCGACTGCGGGGCGGGCCACCTGTGCCAGCCGCCCCGTCCTTCCTGGGAAAATGAACTCGAGGGTAGAGAGCCCTCAATCGGACCATAACTCCACCCCTGGAAGATCCCTGCCCCCGTTCTGCCAGAGAACCCTCGAGACTCGAAGTCGAGAGAATTTCCTGGACCGGAGGCTCCAGGAGATGAACCGACGGATCGAAGAACTCCACCACGTGCCCCCCACTTATGGTGAGGATATTTGTACCGACCCTCCCTTCTCCCAAATGATCATGCAAGAATCGATCCCGCCAAACTTCAAGCTTCTCCAGTTCGAAAGCTACGATGGGACTTCGGACCCGGTTGATCATCTGGAGGCCTTCCGGACGATGATGCTGCTCCACGGTGCTCCTGATGCCATTTTATGCTGGGCCTTCCCATCCACCTTGAAGGGAGCGGCAAGGAGCTGGTACTCGGCTTTGAAACTGGGTACCATCTTTTCCTTCGATCAAATGAGCTACCAATTTGTGGCCCATTTTGTTAGCAGCCGACGCCCCCGGAAGGGTTCGGAGTCCCTCATCAACGTCAAGCAAAGGGAAGGGGAGTCCATTCGGGCCTACATCAATCGCTTCAACATCACGGCGTTGGAGTCCATTCGGGCCTACATCAACCGCTTCAACATCACCGCTTCAACATCACGGCAAAGGGAACCGAGCTCCGTCCACGACGCCAAGGAAGACTCCACCCGGACTCCTACGGGAGCCGGGCTCCGTACACGATGCCAAGGAAGACCCCACCCGGACTCCTACGGGAGCTGGACTCCACCCGCGACTTTTGCAGCAAGGGCTGATGGCGGCGAAACCCGGCCGCCCAACAAGATTGGATGAAAGGAAAAAGCCCCTCAGTGGCACCTCCTCGCTTCTATGCAACCCCGCAAAAAGCGGGAGGAGGGCCCTCACTCTGAGAAGAGGAGGAAAATTAAAAAGGAAGGATGACGAACTACGATGGGAACAGATGAAGGATGAACCGCACCAAAAGACCTAAAGGACTTCGTCCCAACTGAAATGGGGAGTTCCTACCGAACACCCCCGGCCTCTAAAAAGACTTTCGACACCGGTTAGGAAGACAACGACATCCCCAAAATAATGCGGAGCCCAGACGGCCAAGCTCGGGCTTGCGGCCATGTACGACGAGAAAGGCGAGCTAACGCATCGACGACCAGGCGCCCCCCCAACGACGTCTACATCAGACAAGTCAAACGACAAGAAAAGTTCGGCGGACGGCAATTTAGTGCAATGCGCGGACGAGGTAACACAAAATGCCCTTTTCATTCCATTTCCGATTCACACGCTACAAATCCTGGCAGGCCAAGGAAAGAAAGGCAAAACGATAAAAAGAGAAGTAAATACATGAAAAGACAGAAAGATGAAAAGAGCTCTAAGGAGGCCCTGCTCCCTCCGACCTAGAATTATCTACTCCATCCCTTAACCAGGACTGCCTTAGATTCTCAATTTTTCCTTCTAGCTCTTTCCTTTTCTGCAGTGCATCCTGGAGCACCCGACGAAGTCGCTGGCTCTCGGCCTCCGCCTCTCGATGCCTCTTCCTCAAGACCTCGGATTTCGCCTCCGCGTCCGCAACGGCCCGCTGCTCGTATGCCAATTGGATCTTCAGTTGTTGCAGCTCAGCTGTCTTTTCCCCGAGGGAGACAGAAATCCCCTCAACGGTGCCTCTTAGGGCTTGGAGCTCATCAGAATCTCGGGTGGAAGTAAGCTGTGCCCTGCTAGCCAGCTGCCTCTGGAGATGGACGACTTCGTCAGCCGCCGCCCTGAACCTCCCTTTATATTCCTCCACCTGCCTGCGCTAGCTAGCTCGATGGACGTCGTGGCTCACCTCGGTGTCCTGAAGCTGCTGCTGAAGGTCGGAGACCTTCTTTGACCACTCTTGGTCACCGTCGACTCGGGCCAAGAGCCGGGATGAATTTCCTTCCAGCTGGTCGATCTTCCCCTTCGCAGCTGACAGTTCCACCTTGAGGGCGCTGATCCTGGCGGCCTGGGCCCAAATCCAGTCGCTGGCGCTCTTCTTGCATTCCTCGAGTTCCTTCGCGAAGTCCGCCTTCCTACGGCTATACTCCATGATCCCCTTCACGTGGAGATTCCGAAAGTGGGTGGCCTCGACGGTGGCTTCAGAATGACCTTCTCTTAATCTGCGGAGCTCGCCTTCCATCTTCTTTAACTTCTTTGTCAGGTGAAGGACTTCCTTCTTCAGCCGCTGGATCGTCGATTTCAACGGGACCCCCAGGGGCAGGGGGAGTGCTTCTGCAGGACACTGCCATCGAAAGGCAAAAGCGTCAAAGCACGACTCATTGCAGGAAGGAGAACAGAGAAAAGGAGGGGGGAAGGAGAAGCCGTCCGCAACAAGAAATTCAACTTTATTGATGGATGATTTTTGAAGACAAATAGAAAAGAAAAATTACGATGAAATAAAGGTACAAGATCGGAGGTCTCAGACCTCGGGGGCAGGGGTTGGAGAACTCGACGTCCCCGGCAAGGGGGCTGCGACAGCAATGGCGGCTGGCGAGGGACCGGTCTCATCTTTAGACTCCTTGCCTAGGAAGCTGAGGTCGAGCTCTGGAAATTTTTTGGCCACCTTCTCTTGGCAGAGCTCGAACCCCTTTATAAATGCTTCCTGGCCAAATTGGACCTTCAGGTCCCTCATCTCCGCATAGGCCTTGAATTCTTCTACCGCAAGGACTCTAGCCTCTGAGACCAGGACCGGAGTTTGCTCGACCAAGTTGGCAACCTCAGCCTCTGCCTTTCTCGTCGATTCCTCCAAGGTCTGCCTCTCCTCCTCCCGGGCTCGTTTCTCTCTTTCCAAGGCCTCCTGGAGGGCGACTACTTCGGCCGTCTTTGCTTGGAGGCGAGCAACCTCAGCCTGACAGCGTTCCTCCACCTGGAGAATGTCCCTCCTCGCACGGCTCACCGCCTCGATATAGGCGAGGAGCTGGTGCCCAATCTGCAAGGATGGCTAGGGAATTAGAATAAAGGTTGAATAGCCATGTAAATGAAGATTCGCTTACCTCAAGGAAGGACCCCAAAGAGTCCCAGGCCCGCTGCTCAGGATCGGCGCGGTCGATCCTCTCAACGATGTCAGGCAGAATGTAACCGTCGATCAGCCGCCTGATCAAGTCCCTATCGTTGAAGAGATTCTCTGACCCCTCTTCAGAGCAGAGGGACTCGTCCACAGCAGTTCGGTGGCTACTCACCCTGCGGGCCACCGATTTCCTTCTTTTTCTCTCGGCTATGGGCGCCTCCGTGGAGTGGACCCCCGAAATGGGGGCCCCAGTCGGCGGACTCCTCGAGGAGGCCCGGGGGGCCGTTGGCTCGGCATCCGAGGGAATGTCGATGGCCGGAGCCGCCTGGACGAGTGCAGCTAAGCTCGACTCCTCCGCCCTGGCCCTCTTCGCCGATTCGGAGGTCGCGGCACCCTTTCTCTTGTCGGCCCTAAGGCCCCTGGCAAGCATCCGCACTGCTTCGGCGTCCATTCCTAAAAAAAAAAAGGAAGAAAAAGAAAAAAAGAGAGAGAGAGAAAAGGAAAGAAGAAAAAGAAGCAAACCAATCAATCAAGAGTCAAAAAAAAAAAAAAAAAAGAGAAAAGAAAGAGAGAAGAAAGGGGAAGAAAGAAAGAAAGAAACAGAGGGGAAAAAGAAAGAGAAAGGAAAAGGAGAAAGGCATGAAAAGAGAAGATAAGGTAAAAGATGAATACTCGCTGGATCCTGGGGACTCAGACCGATGTTGAAAAGAAGTTGCTCCCTCAGAAGATTGGGAAGGGAAGGAGCGGAGTAAGCTAGAAGCTTCCGGGCAGTCTGGAGGTCATCCTCCCCTAGGCTGGGGGCCCGACAGACAGAATCCCTCAGAGAGCCCCAAGGGGGCAGGCCCAGTCTCAAGGTCGGGTAGTGGACGAAGAGATATTTCCCCTTCCAATTGTGGATTGAAGAAGGGGCGCCTTTCAGCAACCCCTTCTTGTCGAACTGGGGGGAGAAGTACCACCAGTCCTTCGCCGAAGTATGGCGCTTGAAAGTATAGAAGTGCCTAAACAGGGAGAGGGACGGTTTCGGCTGTGCCCATCTCTCTGTACTTCCTTCGCTCGAAATTCAAACTCGGAAGTAGGGAGACTGGTGTTGGGTATAAAATACCCACAGCCGAAGTCCTCAGCAAAATCAACTCCAGGAAGACTCCGCCCGGACTCCTACGGGAGTCGGGCTTCGTCCTCGAACTCAACGGCTGCAGACAGACTTCGTCCGGACTCCTACGGGAGCCAGACTCCACCGACAACTTCAACCGCAAGTAGACTCTGCCCGAACTCCCACGGGAGCCGGGCTCCGTCCTCAACATCAACTATCGGTAAGCCTTGTCCGGACTCCTACGGGAGCCGGACTTCGCCTTTGACTTTAATTGCAGGAAGACTCCGCCCGGACTCCTACGAGAGCCGGGCTTCGTCCTCGACTCCAACGGCTGCAGACAGACTTCGTCCGGACTCCTACGGGAGCCGGACTCCACCGACAACTTCAACCGCAAGTAGACTCCGCCCGAACTCCCACAGGAGCCGGGCTCCATCCTCAACATCAACTGCCGGTAAGCCTTGTCCGGACTCCTACGGGAGCCGGACTTCGCCTCTGACTTTAATTGCAGGAAGACTCCGCCCGAACTCCTACGGGAGCCGGGCTTCGTCCTCGACTCCAACGGCTGCAGACAGACTTCGTCCGGACTCCTACGGGAGCCGGACTCCACCGATAACTTCAACCGCAAGTAGACTCCGCCCGAACTCCCATGGGAGCCGGGCTCCGTCCTCAACATCAACTGCCGGTAAGCCTTGTCCGGACTCCTACGGGAGCTAGACTTCGCACCTGTTTTTAATTGTAGGGGACTCCGCCCGGACTCCTACGGGAGCCGGGCTCCGCCCGTGACTTCAACTCTGAGAGGACTCCACCCGGACTCCCACGGAAGCCGGACTCCGTCCACGACTCCAACCTCAAGGGGGACTCCGCCCGGACTCCCGCGGGAGCCAGGCTCCGTCGCCAACTTCGACTGCCGGTAAGATCCATCCGGACTCCTACGGGAGCCAGACTTCGCACCTAATTTTGATTGCAGGGGACTCCACCCAGACTCCTACGAGAGCCGGGCTCCGCCCGTGACTTCAACTCTGAGAGGACTCCACCCGGACTCCCACGGGAGCCGGGCTCCGCCCACGACTCCAACCGCAAGGAGGACTCCGCCCGAACTCCTACGGGAGCCAGACTCCATCATCAGCTCCGACCGCTGTCGAACTTCAGCCGACGTATCTGCACTCTCTGGCAGGCCACGATAACGTCCACGATCCTGCTCCACTTTCCACGACAGATTCTGCGCAGCTCCATCACTCCCTGACAGGCCGCAGTAACGGTCACAGCACTGCTCCACTTCCTACGACGGATCCCGCGCAGCTCCACTACTCCCTGGCAGGCCACAATAACGGCCACGATCCTGCTCCACTTCCTGCGATGGATACTGCGCGATTCTCTCATCCGCTGGCAAGTCGCGACAACAGATGCCGCTCCACTCCCCGCGGCAGGCTCCACGTGGCACACCCCGATGATAGCCACGGGTCCACTCCACTACTCTTCGCATCAAACTCTGCCTGACCCTGGGCAGCCCACTGCCAGACGGTTACAGATGTCGCTATCAAGCTACTGCCCCCTCCGCCTATAAAAGGGGGCTCCAGATACGTTATTCGATAAGCTCTCATCTTTCATCTAAAAACTCTGCTAAATTCTCCATTCGAGCACTCCATTCTTGTTGAGGCAGAGAACTGACTTGAGCGTCGGAGGGTCTTGCCGGAGCAACCCCACCTCCGGTTTAGACTTCCTTTGCAGGTCCCGACGGCGACCGCGACTTCCTCGACTCCAGCTTCTCCGGCGCGAGCGGATTTTTGCACCAACAAGACTTATTTCAAAGCTCTTTACTCAATCAAATTGAGCCAATTAGCAATCTAATTATTAATTAATTCTTTATAAATGATAGAGTTTCAGTCTCAGTGGGACTCTCCCATAGAGTCCTAGTCCAAGTAGGACTCTTCTCAAAGTCACAATCCAATTGGACTCTTCAGCCATTAGATCTGATCAAATCTTCTAATGCGTGTGGCCCGTTAGATTTGAACCTAAGTCAGTAGTATAAGAATAACTTTTTATATCAATCAATGTAACCATCTAGCAATGATGACCTGATGATCAGATGGGTCGAAGTATTGCAAAGCAACCTTCTAGAACCTACTAGTGTATGGTTACCCTATAATTCATCCCTTTGACCCAAATGCTCAAGGTGACTTAGGGTTTAGCTGTCAACCCTAATTTGGTCAATCATATTGTATTTTAACTTTTCAAATCCATCTCATGGATTATCCTGGCCAAGATTTTGCTAAATTGAAATACACTGATGCATATCTACTACCAATTCAGAGGAGTCAATTCCATCTTGACTCATACACCGACTTGATAAGTACTTGACTACACTTAGTATCATTCCGTCACTAAGTTAAAAACTCAGATAGTCTGATACTAAAGTATAGTGAGTTGCTTACATGTCACCGTGGTGGTCTTAGATCGGAGGGACATTTATACCCATATCCTTCACATGCTACTCTTGACAGCAGAGTGCTCGGCACATGATCACGTTCAATGTGAATGTACTCCTACATTCTATCTGCATGTCATAATAGTATCTCTATACTCTTTGGTTAAGAGGACAACCAACTCATATGGGACACAATGTCCTACACTTGATATCACTATCATCCTAGTAATAGTGTATCATTTAGTCGCGAATAATTTTAAAGACTTGACGATAAATCCTCCTTTGTCAATTAATATATATATTCCTAAGGACTTCATTATAACACAAAAGTTCAACAATGGTCAATTTATTATAAAAATATCAAATAATTTTTATTAATAAAAAATTATATATAGTTTATAAGATGTGCACAATCGTCTAACAATTGGCTTGGGATATATTTTCTAATAACTCCCACTTGGACTAAAGCCAATCAGTACAGTATCGTATACCCATCTTCGATTTGTGATCATCAAACTCCTTGATTCTGAGAGCTTTAGTAAATGGACTGGCTAGGTTCTCCCTTCCATCGATCTTCTGAAGATCGATGTTACCTCGATCCACGATCTCTCAGATAAGGTGAAAATGATGCAGAATATATTTGGTGCGCTGATGGGATGTCGGCTCCTTGGCTTGAGCAATGGCTTCAGTATTGTCACAGTATAACAAGATAGGACCATCAATGGAGGGTGCCACTCCGAGCTCATCGATGAATTTTCGTAACCATACTGCTTCCTTTGCAGCATCGGATGTCGCGATATGCTTTGCTTCGCAAACAGAGTGTGCTAAAATATTCTGTTTGAAATTTTTTCAATAGATTGCTCCACCATTTAGGATAAAAGTATAACCCAATACACTCTTACTATCATCATGATCTGACTGAAAGCTAAAGTTGGTGAACCCCACAAGTTTCAAGTTAGTTTCACCATACACAAGCCACTGGTCCTTAGTATTTCTTAAATACTTAAGAATGGTCTTTACGACCTTCCAGTGGTTTTCTTCTGGATCAGACTGGTATCTACTCACTACCCCTAATGAGTATATCACATCTGATCTCGTACATGTCATGACGTACATAATAGAACCCACTACTGAAGCATATGGAACTCTACTCATACACTCTCTCTCTCTTGAGGAGTTATCGAACGATCTCCTTTTGAAAGAGAAATTTCTTGGCCTATCGAAAGATAGCCTTCCTTGAAATTCTCCATGTTGAACCATTTCAGCATAGTATCTATGTACGTGGATTGGAAGAACCCGAGCAGCCTCTTAGATCTATCCCTATAGATCTTCATCTCTAGGATGTAGGCTGCTTCTCCCAGATCCTTCATGGAGAATTATGACGACAGCCATACTTTTATTCCCTGCAATGCAGAGACATCATTTTTGATTAAGAGAATGTCATCCACATATAACACAAGAAATATAATTATCAAACCATTTGCCCACTTATATATGTAGGGTTTCTCTCCATTCCTAACGATGCTATACGTTCTGATCACCTTATCAAAATGTATGTTCCAACTCTGAGATGCTTGTTTGAATCTATAAATAGATCTCTGAAGCTTGCACACCTTGGACTCATCTATAGATATGAACCCTTCAGATTGTATCATATACACCTCTTCATTCATCTTCTATTTAGAAAAGCTGTCTTCACATCCATTTGCCAGACTTCATAGTCCAGATATGCTGATATCGCAAGCATGATCTGAATAGATTTGAGCATTGCCACAGGAGAAAATATCTCATCATAGTCAATACCATAATGCTGATGATAACTCTTGACAACCAATCGAGCTTTATAGATCTCCACTTTTCCGTTTGTGCCCCTCTTCCTCTTGATGACCCACTTACACCCTATAGGCTTTACCCCTTCAGGTGGGTCAACTAATGTCCATATATCCTTGACCTTCATGGACTCCATTTTGGATCTCATGACTTCAAGCCATTTATCAGAGTCGGATCTCTGCATTACATCCATGTAGGTGATCGGATCCTCATCGTTCTCATCGAGTTCGACAAGGTCCCCATCTCGGACCAAAAAACCTAAGTATCTGTCCGACTGATGCGGTACTCTATCAGATCGCTTTAAAGATATTTATTCATTGGGCTTCAAGTTTGATCTCATCAAATTTGGTTCAGATTCAATCATTGGTGTCGGTTCTTCTATCTGATGAACTTCATCAAGCTCGATTTTAAAGGTACTTATTCCTTTACTAAATTTTTTTTTTCAAAAAATATACTTTATTGCTGATAAACATCTTTTATTTAGCAGGCAGGTAGAAGTAATATCTCCTCATTTTCTTGGGGTACCCTACAAAATTACACTTATCAGATTTAAGACTAAGCTTGTCAGTTTGTAATCATTTAACATAAGCTGACACCCCCTGACCCTAAAGTAAGAGAGGTTCGACCTACGTCCTAACCATATCTCATATGGTGTATTACTATCTAACTTGCTTGAAATATTATTGAGCATAAGACAAGCTGTTTCAAGTGCATATCCCCAAAAGAAAATCGATAAAATTGCAAACCCTATCATGGACCGAACCATATCCAACAAAGTTTGATTCCTCCTTTCTGAGATGCCATTATGCTGTGGTGTCCCTGGAGGGGTCTATTGAAAGAGAATCCTATGCTCTCCTAGATATGTTAGAAATTCACTGAAAAAGTATTCACTTCCTCAGTCAGACTGAAGAGTTTTTATATTTATTTTAGTTTGTTTCTCTACTTCATTACCAAATCATTTGAATATTTCAAATGATTCAGATTTGTTTTTCATCAAGTAGACGTATCCATACCTAGATAGGTTGTCTGTGAACGTGATGAAATAGCTATACCCTCCTCTGACACATATGCTCATGTGTCCACATACATCGGTATGTATGAGACCCAGCACATCACTGGCTCGTTCATCTTTTTCAGTAAAAGGTGACTTGGTCATCTTTTCAAGCAAACAAGACTCACAGGTAGGTAACGAATCATAATCATGTTTATCAAAAAATTTTTCTTGAGCCAATCTATTTATCCTATTCTTGTTGATATGACCTAACCTACAATGCCAAAGATAGGCATCTGTGACATCATCTATTTTAGGATGTTTATTTGAAATATACATTACATTAGGCCTAGATACAATATAGATACCATTATTCAACTGTCCACATAATATTGTAACACCATTCAAAATGATATCACAAAAATATTTTTTTATTGATATTTCATAATTTGAATTGGCCAAAAGGCCTACAAAAATAATATTTAAAAGAAAACTAGGACAGTAATGACACTTATTAAGAATAATATACTGATACTCGAATACAAGCTTGATGATTCCTAAAGCTAGAACTGGAACTGATCTTTCATCTCCATCATTCAGGAATCTCTCGTCTTCTTCAAATCTCCTAGTGATCCGAAGACCCTGTAACGAATTGTAAATATGAATTGGGCTTTCAATATCCAATACCCACATTATTATATCTATAAGAGAGAAGTTACAAGGTGTTATCACATAAGTACCTTGTCCAACAACTAATTGCTTCTTCTTTTTTGGCCTATTCAGATCAAGGAAAGCGATATACTGAGGATAATTTCTCTTTTAGTGACTACTTCTTGCAAAAGAAGCACTTTGCCTGACTTTGATCAGTCTTGAACTTGAGTTTCTGGGACTGACTCCCAGCACCAGGCACCTTCTTATTCTTCTTCTTTTTTCATTTCTTAAAGGGATGATGACTACCCAAAGAAGATCATCCCACTAGATTCACTGTCTCCTTATAGAGCTGGTAATCTTTCTCAAAAATCTATAGCAATTCCAATAGACCATGGTAGTTGACTACAGGCTTCATTATTTTGAAATGATTGAGAAACGGTAGGTAGGACTTGGGAAGAGAGTTCAGGATCGCATCTTTCCCCAACTGTTCATGCAAAGGAAAGTTGAGTTTGCTCAATTTTTTAATCTGCTCGATCATATATAATACATGATCGATAACAGATGCACCCTCCCTCATTTGGGCATTGAAAATGATGCAACTAGTCTTGTGTCGCTCAACATTGTCCGGAGTACCAAAGGAATCCCTCAACACTTGAAGCATTTCTTCTGGCTGAGCTTCCTCAAACTTTTAGCTGAACTCATCATTCATGAAGGCCCACATGATGCAACAAACCATGGTGCGGTCATTAAGCCACTTCAAATAAGTATCTCGAATCGCACTTCGGGCGTTAGGAGCAGGCTCCTCAGGTGTCGGATCTGTTGTCACATAAAGGATCCATTCGTGCTTTAGAATAATCTTTAATTTTTGATATCAATTATCGAAATTTGGTCGGTAAGCTTCTCACTATCCAACAGTGATTGGAGTGACAAGTTTGAGGCCATATCTACACACACAAAGAAAGAACAAAGCCTAATTAGTATATGAATTTATTAATCCTAAAGATTTGGATTTTAGTCTAAAGGTCCTCTCACTATTTTATATGAATTGGTAGCCTATACCTCTAATTCGATGAATTACTTTAATTCCTTAGCAGGTACTAGAATCCATACATACTACATATAGGCCCGAGGATGGCTCGGTCAACCAAATGCACCTATGGATAGGTTCTCAACTAATTATTTCTCCAACCAACTTCTAGTATTTAATTTGTTGGGTGTAAAACCCCCCCAGCCGAAGTTCGTGTCAGGAGTGACCCCTCGGGGATTCTATAGAAAAGCTTCATCCGGACTCCTACGGGAGCCGGACTCCATCTCCAACTTCGGCTGCAGACAAACTTCGTCCGGACTCCTACGGGAGCCGGACTCCGTCTCCAACTTCTGCTATGGGTAAACTTCGTCCGGACTCCTATGGGAGCCGGACTCCATCTCCAACTTCAGCTGCAGACAAACTTCATCTGGACTCCAACGGGAGCCAGACTCCGTCTCCATCTTCTGCTATGGGTAAACTTCGTCCAGATTCCTACGGGAGCCGGACTCTATCTCCAACTTCGGCTGCAGACAAACTTCGTCCGGACTCCTACGGGAGCCAGACTCCGTCTCCAACTTCTACTATGGGTAAACTTCATCCAGACTCCTACGGGAGCTGGACTCCGTATCCAACTTCGACTGCAGACAAACTTCGTCCGGACTCCTACGGGAGCCGGACTCCGTCTCCAACTTCTACTACGGGTAAACTTCATCCGGACTCCTACGGGAGCCGGACTCCATCTCCAACTTCTACTACGGGTAAACTTCATCCGGACTCCTACGGGAGCCGGACTCCGTCCCCAACTTCTACTATGGGTAAACTTTGTCCGGACTCCTACAGGAGCCGGACTCCGTCCCCAACTTCTACTACGGGTAAACTTCGTCCGGACTCCTATGAGAGCCGGACTCTGTCTCCAACTTCTACTGCAGGTAAACTTCATCCGGACTCCTACGGGAGCCGGACTCCGTCTCCAATTTCAACTGCAGGTAAACTTCATCCGGACTCCACGGGAGTCGGACTCCGATCGAACTCCAACTGCAGACAAACATCGTCCGAACTCCTACGGGAGCCAGACTTTGTTCCCAACTTCGACTGCAGGAAGACTTCGTCCGAGCTCCTATGGGAGCCGAACTTCGCCTCCGACTCCAGCTATAGGTAGGATTTGTCCGGGCTCCCACGGGAGCCGGACTTCCATCTTGAATTCCTGCTGAAGGTCTCGGCCGAGGTTCCTCGACAAATGATCCCCATCCGGACTTCCGTGGAAATCAGACTCCAACCGAACTTCAGCCGATAAGTCTGGACCCCCTGGCAGGCCGCAGTAATGGCCACGATCCTGCTCCACTCCCTGCGGCGGATCCTACACGGCTCCATTACTCCCTGGCAGGCCGCAGTAACGGCCATGATTTTGCTCCACTCCCTGCGGCGGATCCTGTGTGGTTCCACCACTCCCTGTCGAGTCGCGACAACGGACGTCGCTCCACCCCCCGCAACTGATTCCACGTGGCGAGCCATGGTGACAGCCACGACTCCACCCCATTACTCTTCATGATAAATTCCTCCTGGCCTCGTACGGCCCACGATGAGGCAATCATAAATAGTCGCTATCAATCTGCTGCTCCCCCGGCTATAAAAGGAGACCCCATATATGTTATTCTTTAAGCTCTCATTTTTACCTAGAAACTCTGCAAAAATTTCTGTTCGAGCACTCCATTCTTGTTGAGGCAGAGAACTGACTTGAGCGTCGGAGGGTCTTGCTGGAGCAACCCCACCTCTGATTTAGACTTCTTTTGCAGGTCCCGACGGCGACCGCGACTCCCTCGACTCCAGCTTCTCCGACGCAGGCGGATTTTTGCACCAACAAGATTTGCACTAGAGGAAGGGTCCTGAACCTTCGTGGTACCCTTGTTCTTAAAGGAGCGCTCAATAGGACTGCCTCTGGTCATCTTCTCCGACATCCACTCTCCTTCCCCCACTAGATCCTCGCCCGATGCCTTCTCGCGAAGCATCCACACGGCGACCCACGGCCTCCACGGCCAGATCTCAGGCTTCGGCCTCGCCTTCAATTTTCCAGGCCCCACATCCTCCGACAACGATCGCCGGCACAGAGCGGTCGGACAATCGACCTCCGACGGATTTCGCCAACACCATCTCGGGAGGATCCCGACAGGAAGCAACCAACGTACTGGCCGTAACCCCCAAGCGATAAAAGATTGAGGAGCCCATAACCTTTACTGAAGAAGATGCCCAGAGAGTCCAATTCCCTCATAACGACATGGTTGTAGTTTCCTTGAATATAGCAAATTACGACGTCCGCCGCATTCTCGTCGACAATGGGAGTTCGGCCGACATTTTGTTCTACGATGCCTTCTCAAGATTGTCCATCCTTGACAGTCATTTGAGGTCGATTAGCTCTCCTCTAGTAGGGTTTACCGACGACGCTGTTCTGGTGGAGGGAGTGATAACTTTGACTGTAGCCGCGGGATGATATCCAAGACAATCCAGAGCTCTAGTGAATTTCCTGGTGGTGAAGGCACCGTCAGCCTACAACGCGATCCTTGGCCGACCTGGCCTCAATGCTCTCCGAGCCGTCGTGTCAACCTACCATTTGAAGTTGAAATTCTCTACCAACCAGGAGATCGGAGAGGTCAGAGGAGACCAAGCCCTGGCCAGACACTGCTACAACATAGCCTTGCAAAGAAGCGACCAATCCGACCCCTGTCCAGTTGATGGGCTGGATGCCCGCGATGACCTCACTGAAGAGAGGGGAGGCCCAATCGAAGATCTGGTACCGATCCCTTTGAACGACGGGAATGCGGAGCATGTGGCGATGATCGGCTCCAACCTGGGGGAAGAGGTGCGGATGCATCTCATCAATTTTCTATGAAAGAATGCAGATGTTTTTGCTTGGGTTCCAGCGGACATGCCGGGGATTGACACGGAAGTCATGGAGCACCGTCTAGCCATCGATCCAAAACATCGACCGACGAAAGAAAAAATCTGAGGTAATGCACCAGAGAGGCAGAAGATGATAGCCGAGGAAGTGGACAAACTCTTGAAAGCCAGATTCATTAGAGAAGTCAATTACCCTGATTGGATTTCCAACGTTGTCCTAGTCAAAAAGGCAAACAGCAAATGGAGGATGTGCATAGACTTCGAAAAGCTGAACAAAGCTTGCCCAAAGGACAGCTACCCTCTGCCCAGAATTGATCAACTGGTGGACGTGACCTCAGGCCATGAGCTCCTCACCTTTATGGATGCATTCTCTGGCTATAATCAAATCAGGATGGTGCCGGAGGATGAAGAAAAGACTGCTTTCATTACTAACCATGGCCTTTACTATTACAGGGTCATGCCTTTTGGCCTAAAAAATGCAGGCACAACCTACCAGCAGTTGGTGAACAAAATCTTCAAGGAGCAGATCGGCCGTAACATGGAGGTCTACATGGACAACATGCTCGTAAAAAGTAAATCTTTCATGAACCACATCTTCGACCTCGAGGAGACCTTCGACGCCCTCCGAAAATATAAAATGAAGCTGAACCCGACTAAATGTGCTTTCGGAGTGACCTCAGGAAAATTTCTGGGCTTCATGGTATCGGGATGCGGAATTGAAGCCAATCCGAAAAAAATTTGCGCCATCCAGGAGATGGCCGCCCCAAAGTCGATAAAAGAGGTTCAGCGCCTTACAGGGAGGGTAGCAGCCCTGAATCGCTTCGTCGTGAGGTCGGCCGAACGGTGCTTACCCTTCTTCCAAACCCTCAAGCAGCCGAAGAACTTCTGTTGGACTCTTGAGTGCCAACAGGCATTCAAAGAACTAAGGAGCTACCTCGACTCACCTCCGTTGTTGGCGAAGCCAGAGCCTGGAGAGGAACTATTTTTATACCTGATGGTCTCTCCCATGGCTCTCGCGGCAATCCTTGTCAAAGAAGAAGCAAAAGTCCAACGGTCGATCTACTACGTCAGTCGCGCATTGAGAGATGCCGAGACTAGGTATACCAAATTAGAAAAACTGACTTACGCCCTGTTGATTGCAGCACGGAGGCTCCAACCCTACTTTCAAGGGCACACTGTAATGCTGCTCACCAACCAACCGATCAAGGTGATTCTGCATCGGATGGATTTCTCCGGGAGGATGGCAAAATGGGCGATCGAGCTCATAGAATTCGACATCAACTATCGACCCAGGCCAGCAGTGAAGGCCCAGATATTGGCAGATTTCATAGTGGAGTGTACTATCCCAAAGGAGGCCGAATCCGAACAAGGTGAAATTGACGGCCTGGAGTCCCGACCGAACTCCCCCAAAGAAGAAGCAGATCCCTCTGGTTGCTTTTGGGCCCTCTACGTGGATGGGTCTTCCAACATGTCAGGCGCAGGCACGGGCCTGATCTTGATCAATCCAGAGGGAGTCATCGCAGAGTACGCTCTGCACTTTGAGTTCTCCGCAACAAACAATGGAGCAGAATATGAAGCTTTGATCGTAGGACTGAGGATCACCAAAGAGCTGGAAATAGATCGGCTCCAGGTCCACAGCGACTCTCAACTAGTAGTGGGACAAGTCAATGGAAACTACGAAGCACGGGAGGACAGCATGGCTAAATATCTTGAAAAGGTAAAGGAGCTCGTCCCCGCCTTCAGCAGCTTCAACATCAGACAGATTCCGAGGCTAGAAAATATCAGGGCCGACCTTCTCTCCAAGCTGGCAATGCTGGCTTTGGCCGAATTACCCAAGGGTATTCTCTTTGAAGTGCTCAAGTGCCCGAGTATGGAAGAATCGCAGCCCGTGTTGGAAATTGACCACGAGCCCAGCTAGATCGACCCACTGATAACATATATCAGAGATGGGGTTCTCCCCCAGGATGCGAAAGAAGCTCAGAAGCTCTGAAATCAAGCCTCCCGATACATCCTTTATGAGGACAATTTGTACAAGAGATCATACTCTTTGCCCCTTTTAAAATATCTCCGGCCCTTGAAAGCTGACTACGCCTTGTGGGAGGTGCATGAAGGAATCTGCGGAAGCCATCTGGGGGCTAGATCTTTATCCCACAAGTTGCTCCGCCAAGGATATTACTGGCCAATGATGCATCATGACTCGATTGAATACGTCAGAAAGTGTGACCGATGCCAGAGATATGCCAACATCTAGAGACAACCCACCACCGAGCTTACACCCTTGAGTGCCCCATGGCCTTTTGTGCGATGGAGGATGGACATCCTTGGACCCTTTCTCGTGGCGTCAGGGCAAAAGAAGTTCCTCCTGATAGCGATTGACTACTTCACCAAGTGGGTCGAAGCCGAACCACTAGCAAAAATCATAGAAGCTAAAGTGCAAGATTTCGTCTGGAAGTCAATCGTTTGCAGGTTCGGTCTGCCAAGAACCCTAATCACTGATAATGGACGGCAGTTCGTGGGAGCAAGATTCATCGAATTCTGTGAAGATCTAAATATCTCCCACAACTTCACATCAGTAGCCCATCCTCAGGCGAACGGCGAAGCTGAAGTGACCAACAGTACCCTACTGCAAGGGATCAAGACAAGGCTTGAAAATGCGAAGGGAACTTGGGCAGACAAACTTTATCATGTGCTGTGGGCATATCGAACTACCCAAAGACTGCCCACGGGGGAGACCCCCTTCGCTTTAGCCTTCAGAAGGGAGGCTGTTATCCCAATTGAGCTTACACTCCCGTCGGCGCGGGTCGTGGCATTCAACGAACATCACAATTCGCAAGGTCTTAAAGCCAATCTCGACTTACTGGAAGAAAAGCGGGAGGTAGCTCAAGTTCGGATGGCAGCCTACAAACAGAAAGTTGCCCACTATTACAATTCCCGAGTCAAAAATAAAGCCTTTAGAGTAGGAGATCTAGTGCTTCGATGAGCCGCTGTCTCGCAACCTCAGGATCGAGGGAAGCTCGCCCCAAACTGGGAAGGCCCGTATGAGGTCAAAGAAGTGGTCCAGCCTGAAACTTATTACCTCAAAGAGCTCGGAGGAGTAGACCTCTCACGACCATGGAGCGTGAAAAACCTACGAATGTATTACCGATAACTTTATTTTAAATAAAAGTTGCATATCCATATGTCTCCTCTCTTGGCACAAGCCTATATCGACAGGACAGTCAGAACAAACCGTGTTGGAAGCGGGAGGAGAACTTCATTTCAACGAAGTCAAAGGCCCAGTTCTCTTTAGACCGGATAGGGGGAGAGGCCCTGCAACGCCCATATGTGCCTCCACAGCCCTGTTAGGGGCAGGAGGAGAACCTCGTCCTAACTTGAGCAAAGTCGAAGGCCCGATTCTCTTTAGACCGGATGGGGGGAGAGGCCCTGCAACGCTTATATGTGCCCCCACAGCCATGTTAGGAATAGGAGGAGAACTTCATCCTAACATGAGCAAAGTCGAAGGCCCGGTTCTCTTTAGACCAGATTGGGGGAGAGACCCTGCAACGCCCATATGTGCCCCCACAGCCCTGTTAGGGATAGGAGGAGAACCTCGCCCTAACTTGAGCAAAGTCGAAGGCCCGATTCTCTTTAGACCAGATGGGGGGAGAGGCCCTGCAATGCCCATATGTGCCCCACAGCCATGTTAGGAACAGGAGGAGAACCTTCTCCTAACATAAGCAAAGTTGAAGGCCTGGTTACACCTAGACCGGATGGGGGGAAAGGCCCGGCAGCGCCCATAGGTGCCCCTACAGCCGCGTTAGGGACAGGAGGAGAATCTCGTCCTAACCAGAGCTGAAACCTGTTACGACATAAATTGGGAAAGAACCTCCCTCCCCCACGACACCAATTAAGGCCTGGTCATTCAAGACCAGATGGGAGAAAGGGGACTTTCCCAGCGGCCCCTTCGTAAGAAGACTTCATCCGGACTCCTACGGGAGTCGGACATCGCCTCCAACACCAATTACGGGTGGACTCCGCCCGGACTTCTACGGGAGCCAGGCTTCATCTCCGACTTCGACTGCTGGAAAACTTCATCCGAACTCCTACGGGAGTCAGACTTCGCCCCTGACTTTAATTGCAGGTGGACCTTGTCCAGACTCCTACGGGAGCCGGACTTCACCCCTGACTTTAATTGTAGGTGGACCTCGCCCGGTCTCCTACGGGAGCCAGGCTCCCACAACCCCACCAAGAGCAGAGGGAAAAATCCCACTCGAAAAAGAAAAAGAAGAAAGGGGAGAGAAGTTAAAAAAGAAAGCGATGGACTATGTCAGCGATGAATGGAAAACAAACAGCATCAAAGATGCAGAGAACCTCATCTCAGCAAGGATTGGGGTTCTTATCAAGAACCCCAGCTTTCAAGGAAGCTCTCAACGCAAGCTTGAGCTAAGATGACTTCCTCAGGGTGACGGAAGCTCCGACCTCCGAGCTCGAGCCTTGACGGGGGGCACCAAACCCGAGCGGCCCCAGACAAATCTGTGGCCACGGATGAAAAAGATGGGCCGATGCGATGGCAATCGGGTACCTCCGAACGATGCAAAGGCCGAAAAGAAGCTCGGCAAGTGACAATTCAACACATGAGTAAAAGAGGTAGCAAAAAATTTTCTTCTCATATTATTCATCAAATATGCATTATAGAGCCATTAAGGCTGAGGGAGAAGGGTAACTAAAAGGCGAGCCGATGTGGCAACAACCGATAATATCCGGATGATGTGAAAAAAAAAAAAGAGGGAGGAAAAGAAGAGAAAAAGAGAAAAGGGAATACAACAATAACAATGGTAAAGGAAAGAAGCTCGGCAGGCAGCAATTCGATGCAAAATGCGGGCGAAGTAACAAAATCTCCTTCTCATTTTTCGATTAACAAGATGTACGTTACAAGACCCGAAGGGCCAGAAAAAGAAAATATTATTACAAGACTCGAAAGGGATACACCGGAGGCCACTTCAAGCTGTAGACTTCTCTTCCCGATTCTGTCTTTCCCAGCAGCATCTTCCAGTATGTGTGATAAGCCTCTCGGTTCTCGCCCCCCGCCTCGTTCCGCTCCATCTCCAAAACCCCAACCTAGGGGAAAAAGGATGGGATAGAATTCAGGGGGCAGCGAAGGCAACGGCAGTGACGACGATGACCTACTTCAAGAAGAATCGGAAGTACCCCGGAGGCCGCGATGGCACCGGAGGCATGTGCCACCACCGTGTGCTCCACGACAACCACCATCCTCGGTACTCCGGCAAGGTTGGCATGTGCTACTTCCACCGTCCCCGCAATGAGTTCTACTGCCCCACCATCGGTGCCGACCGCTTCTGGTCCCTTGGCCCCGATGACGTCAAGAATCCCGCCATAGCTTGTGACGATGACTCTGCCCCCTTGACCGGTGTCGCCCTGTTCAGCTACTCCAAAATTCTCAAGCGAAATGCCCTCACCGGTTGTCCCCGTTATTAAACCCCTGTTGTTGAAGGAATTCTCCCTCGAGCCCCCTTTAAGGCGACGGGAACCCTCAGCGACAGTTTGACGATCGGAGAACTCGCAAGCCGCTGTTCTCCTCCTCACACTCTTCCTGGTCCGTGGCATCCTCTTGAGGCTGGCCTCCAGGGTGGAGACCCCGGTGGGAGAACCCCTCGGAGAGACTCGAGGGAAGATGACGGAGGGACGGCGGAGATGGCAAAGACCGGTGCGAAGGATGCTCGGAGTCGAAAAGGGCACCGATGGAATGGCTGAGTGGCTAAGCTCTCAGGCGGAAGAAAGGTGTCAACCCTCAGGCGAAGTGAGGCCCCTGAAGGAAAGGCAGGGGCTTAAATAGGCAACAGGGCCTGGCGTAATTATGGTGGTAGATATCCCTAGGCCAATCGGTACCCACCACGTGTCCCACTCACCGCAGCATAGGGTTGACCGTTGGCGGACCATTATGGCGTGACGCTTAGGATTACGTCCTGGTGGGTGTTCTGAAAGGACTCTTCGGGTCTCCCTAATCGAAAAAAGGCTCCAGCATGCGCGTATTAAATGCCAAAATTTTCGAGGGCGGTCGTGTGCAGAATTCAAGAAAACAACTTCGGCTGTGAAATTTTTTTGTACTTCCTCCGATCGAAACTCGAACTTGGAAGTAGGGGGACTGGTGTTGGGTGTAAACCCCCCCAGCCGAAGTTCATGTTTGGAGTGACCCCTTGGGGATTCTATAGGAAAACTTCGTCCGGACTCCTATGGAAGCTGGACTCCGTCTCCAACTTCAGCTGCAGACAAACTTCGTCCGGACTCCTACGGGAGCCGGACTCCATCTCCAACTTCTGCTACGGGTAAACTTCGTTCGGACTCCTACGGGAACCGGACTCCATCTCCAACTTCGGCTGTAGATAAACTTCGTCCGGACTCCAACGGGGGCCGGACTCCGTCTCCAACTTCTACTATGGGTAAACTTCTTCCGGACTCCTACAGGAGCCGGACTCCGTCTCCAACTTCGGCTGCAGATAAACTTCGTCCGGACTCCTACGGGAGCTGGACTCCGTCTCCAACTTCTACTATGGGTAAATTTCGTCCGGACTCCTACGGGAGCCAGACTCCGTCTCCAACTTCGGCTGCAGACAAACTTCGTCTGGACTCCTATGGGAGCCGGACTCTGTCTCCAACTTCTACTACGGGTAAACTTCATCCGGACTCCTACGGGAGCCGGACTCCGTCTCCAACTTCTACTGCAGGTAAACTTCGTCCGGACTCCTACGGGAGCCGGACTCCATCTCCAACTTCTACTACGGGTAAACTTCGTCCGGACTCCTACGGGAGCCGGACTCCGTCTCCAACTTCTACTACGGGTAAACTTCGTCTGGACTCCTACAGGAGCCGGACTCCGTCCCCAACTTCTACTATGGGTAAACTTCGTCCGGACTCCTACGGGAGCCGGACTTCGTCTCCAACTTCTACTGCAGGTAAACTTCATCCAGACTCCTACGGGAGTCGGACTCCGTCTCCAATTTCAACTGCAGGTAAACTTCATCCGGACTCCACGGGAGTCGGACTCCGATCGAACTCCAACTGCAGACAAACTTCATCCGGACTCCTATGGGAGCCAGACTTCATTCCCAACTTCGACTGCAGGAAGACTTCGTCCGAGCTCCTACGGGAGCCGGACTTCGCCTCCGACTCCAGCTACAGGTAGGATTTGTCTGGGCTCCCACGGGAGCCGAACTTCCATCCTGGATTCCTGCTGAAGGTCTCGGTCGAGGTTCCTCGACAAATGATCCCCATCCAGACTTTCGTGGAAATCAGACTCCAACCGAACTTCAGCCGACAAGTCTGGACCCCCTGGCAGGCCGCAGTAACGGCCACGATCCTGCTCCACTCCCTGCGACGGATCCTACGCGGCTCCATTACTCCCTGGCAGGCCGCAGTAACGGCCACGATTTTGCTCCACTCCCTGCGATGGATCCTGTGCAGTTCCACCACTCCCTGGCGAGTCATGACAACGGACGTCGCTCCACCCCCCGCAACTGATTCCACGTGGCGAGCCATGGTGACAGCCACGACTCCACCCCATTACTCTTCATGATACGGCCCACGACGAGGCGATCATAAATAGTTGCTATCAATCCACTGCTCCCCCCGGCTATAAAAGGGGACCCCAGATATGTTATTCTTTAAGCTCTCATTTTTACCTAGAAACTCTGCAAAAATTTTCATTCGAGAACTCCATTCTTGCTGAGGCAGAGAACTGACTTGAGCGTCGGAGGGTCTTGCCAGAGCAACCCCACCTCCGGTTTAGACTTCTTTTGCAGGTCCCGACGGCGACCGCGACTCCCTCGACTCCAGCTTCTCCGGCGCAGGTGAATTTTTGCACCAACATAATTTAACCTCAGATTTTATTTCAATAGGTGATGGGCCTCCACTGAAAGTTTCGGTTAGGTCAAACCATTAACATGAACCTACTCAGTGATTCTACCTAATGAGTGATCAGGTCCGAGGATGGCTCGGTCAACCCATCCATCATTAGATAGTTCATCAGAGTCATCATATGATGAATGATAATTCCATCACTCAGAGAGAACATCAGATGGATGGCACCTGCAGTATTAATTAAAAATAATGGACCCATTATCACTCATCTTAATAGGAGGCTATGATCTAGTTATCACCATAACCAACTTATTTTAAGGATTTAATAATTTAAAAGATTTAATCTACTTAGAGAAGAGAGAAGAGAAGAAAAGATCAATTAGTAGACCATAATCCTCCCACTGACTTCACCAAGTCACTGAATCGGATTAGATCATGCTGATTGAACTGGCACTTAGATCAGTCACACTGATCAATCTTAATGGCATTGGCTAACTCAAATCACTTAGTGCCAGTTCACTAAGTGCCACTTCTGGTGATCAGTGTGACTGATCTAAGTGCCAGTGATCACTTATCTAATCAAAATCTAGTTCACCAAATTGGTCAGGTAAGTGAGATCGATGGAAGGATCTGCTAAGCTTGTCTTAGACACCATCAAAATAGTCAGGTAAGCCACTCCCAATTAAAAATCATTGGTCGAAATGCCCAACTTACCTTAGACATCAATTGGTTAATTAGTTTCAATTTGACCAACTTAATAATTTGGGTTCAACTACTAAGCCACAATCAAGGTCCATTTGGTCTAATCAAAGACATGGACTTGACCATCTACAATATTGTTCTAGAGAAATCCTGATTAATCTAATTCAATATTTAGTTAGACTTAATCAATTTCTCTACATGGTCAATCAATTCTTTGATTCTAACCTTAGGGATAACTCAACTAAAGAAAAGGATCTGATTTGAGCTAACCCATGCCCCATGTTTTATGCAATCTCATTAGATCTAAATTATAATTCTAGATCTAATCAGCTTGATACTTAATTCTCAATTAAGGTTTGCATCAACATGATTAAGGTTTCAAAAATAATTTTTCATGCAAACATTTTACATCAAGTCATAAAATTTTTTATATCAAATCTAATTTTTTTATGATTTTAGATCAAAATAATTCTAACTAAACAAGATTAGATGTAACTAACTATCTTCACAACTTGCACACATACAACAACACCTAGGGTTTCAAGATCTAGGATTTTGCAAGAAAGTAAGTTTTTTTTTTTACTTTTTTCTTCATGGGACCTTATAGTGGCACCCCTACACGCCATGAAGAGCACCCCTTTGAATGGGAGGAGAGGATCATGAAATCCTACTTGCTCCTATGATCGGACGGCCCGGTGATTACCCAATCCGAGTACTTTGCTACTCAGAACATCTAATCTAAATAAATAATAATTAGATCTGAAAATAAACTAATTTAGATCTAATTTAAATAATAAATAATTAGATTTAATAATAAAAAATTAGATCTAAAGTCATATTAATTCATATCAAAACAACCTAGCTCTGATACCAATTGAAAAAAATTTATGGTAGTATAGTACTTGCAATTAAAAAATTTTTATGCAGCAAAAATAATAGACTATATAATTTAATCCTAATCATATGTATAAAATCTAATCTTAAACTATCATATCAAAATTTTTGATATAAAAAATATACACTTTAGATCTAAAAATAAAAATCACATCGATTTCTTCGATACTGAAATTCTAGATCTAACTATTAGATCTACCATAGGAATCCAAATAAGTTAGAGATCATTACCAAATAAATTTTGATCTTGATCTCCTCTAATCCAATGATTGGAGAGGGTGTTCTTCAGGTCACTCATAGCCACACAAAGTCATCTGGCTTTGATAGAAAAATTCACATGAAGACAAGCATAGATCAGGGGCTCAAAGATGCTAGTTTGTGAACAACTTCGACAGCTGACCTCTTTCTTCTTCTACAAGCATCTTGGACATTCCAAAGTGATAGGAGATCTGGAGGAGAAAGAGTGGAGGAGGAGAAAAGACTTTATAAATAAAAAATATATAAAGAAATTGAACATAGGATGTCCAAGAGAGGGGTCTCCTTTTTTATAGACTAAGAATTAGGACTTTCAAAGAAAGGATGCCATGAATCAATGCCAAAACCCCTTTTTGACAACCCCAAAAATTTTAAAAAATTTATTAGGATGTGGAGAAAAAATTTTAAGTCTCACATAAAAAATAATTCTTCAAGAAAATTAAGAAAAAAAATAATATGGCTCCAACAATATATCATATATAAAAAATCTCTTTTTTAGTCAACATCTTATCTCTAATTTGGATCGCATTCGAATTAGGCAAGAGATAATATTATGACTCATTAGCTATGGTCGACCACCCTTACTGGATCCTCTCTCATGATGCCAAAATTCACAACCCAAATCTAATTAGACGTGGAGAAATTGGCATGGTCTAGATGTGGCACAAAATATAAGGATAGAGTCTTAGTCTAACTTGGACTCTTCATTTCTAATTTAATTCTAATCCAAATCAAATTTGGATTGAAACCACTGATAGAAATGAACATAATTTAATTAAAAATATAAATATCTTATCAAATTTTTAATCCAATTAGAAATTAGTCAAGTCCAAACTCTGGTCGAATCAGGATCAATTTTTTTTTGTAATCGGGTTTGATCATATCAATCCCAATCTGAGTCGAACTGAATCTAATTCAATTAGACTTATTTCAAAGCTCTTTACTCAATCAAATTAAATCAATTTATAATTTAATTACTAATTAATTCTCCATGAATGGTAGAGTCTCAGTCCTAATGGGACTCTCCCACAAAGTCCTAGTCCAAGTAGGACTCTTCACCGGAGTCACAATTCAATTGGACTCTTCAGCCATCAGATCTGATCAAATCTTCTAATGCATGTGACCCCATAGATTCAACCTTAAGTCGGTAGTATAAGAATAACTTTTCATATGAATCGATGTAACCATCTAGTAATGATGACCCGATGACTAGATGGGTTGAAGTGTTGCAAAGCAATCTTCTAGAACCTACTGACGTATGGTTACCGTATAATTCATCCCTTTGACCCAAATACTCAAGGTGACTTAGGGTTTAACTGTCAATCCTAATTAAGTCGACCACATTATAATTCATCCTTTCAAATCTATCTTGTAGATTATCCTGATCAAGATTTTGCTAAATTGAAATATACTAATGCATATCTCCTATCAATTCAGAGAGGTCAATTCTATTTTGATCCACGCACCAACTTGATAAGTACTTGACTGCACCGAGTATCTTTTCGTCATTAAGTTAGAAACTTAAATAGTCTGGTACTAAAGTATAGTAAGTTGCTTATAAATCACCATGGTAGTCTCAGATCGGAGGGACACTTATACCCATACACTTCATAAGCTACTCTTGATAGCAGAGTACTCGATATATGGTTACGTTCGATACGAATGTACTCTTACATTCCATCTGTATGCCATAACAGTATCTCTATACTTTTTGGTTAAGAGAACAACTAACTCATATGGCATACAACGACCTACACTTGATATCGCTATCATCCTAGTAATAGCGTATCATTTGATCGCAAACAATTTTAAGGACTTACCGACAAATCCTCCTTTGTCGATTAATATATATAGTCCTAAGGACTTCATTACAACACAGAAGTTTAAAGATGATCCATTTATAATAAAAATATCAAATAATTTTTATTAATAAAAATTTATATACAGTTTACAAGATGAGCACAATCGTTTAACGATTGATTTTGGGACATATTTTCTAATAAAATACATATCTCTAATTCTTAACACTTTGAGAAATATATCAAAACTAATTTCATAGATAATTCAAGGATACATCACACTTGAATAAAAAGAAAATTATCTTTTTATTGATCATATCAATATATTAAGTATAAAATTATGCCACAGAATTATTACAATATGTCAGTCATATTGGCTTCTAAGACATACATCTAACAATCTCCTACTTGGACTAAAGCCAATTGGCCATAAATCTAAGTCCCATCTTCTCAAGGTGGACTTTCATTTTTGATTGGCTCAACTGCTTAGTCAGTGGATTTGCCACATTGTCCATAGAGTTTACTCTTGGCACATCGATATGAGATAGTCGCATACACTGCTGCTTTATGTGTTTGGACTTCTGGTAAGACCTTGGGCTCCTTAGCTAGGGCTATGGTGCCATTGTCTTTGCAGTACTATGTTAGAACATGATATCAGTTCTACAACTAACATTAGAGTCAAAATTCATCGTACACATCTACAGCATGCTCAGCCTCCATTGTTCGATTACTCAGAATCCTTCCAATATATCGAACAAGAATACATCCTCGAATCGTAACTCAAAATCTCCTCCAAAGATCAAGAACAAATTCTTAGTCCTTCTTAAGTACTTAAGAATATTCTTCATAGCTATCTAGTGCTCTTCATCTATATTCGACTGATACCTGCTCATGACACTCATGGCAAGAGCAATATCAGATTGAGTACATAGCACAGCATGCATGAGGCTTTCTATCATCGAAGCATAAAGAATCCTACTCATGCGCTGTACCTCCTCAAATGTGGTCAGATACATCTTCTTGGAGAGACTAATATCATACCTAAGAGGTAAGAGACCTCTTTTAGAATTTTTCATGCTGAACCTCTTCAGCACTTTCTCTATGTACCGCCTTTGTGACAGGCCAAGCATCTATTTAGGTCTATCCCTATAGACCTTTATTTCATGAATATAGGATGCTTCCCTTAGGTCTTTCATGAAGAATTTCTTGGACAACCATCTTTTGACCATGATCAGCATGGGAATGTCATTCCCAATAAGGAGAATATCATCCACGTACAATATGAGGAAGATGATCGCACTCCCACTGACCCTCTTGTACACACAAGGTTTCTCTTCATTTTTGATGAAATCAAATGATTTGATTGCCTCATCAAAATGATGGTTCTAACTCCGACAAGCTTTCTTTAATCTATATATGGACTTTTACAGCTTGCAGACTCTGTGATCACCATCACTAGATGTGAAACCCATAGGCTGCTCCATATAGATATCTTCCTCAAGATATCTATTTAGGAAGCAGTTTTCACATCCATCTGTCAGATTTTATAATCATAGTAAGCCACAATAGTAAGCAAAGTGTGGATAGATTTCAGCATGGCTGCAGACGAAAAGATTTTTTGATAGTCAATACCCTCACACTGACTATAACCTTTAGTCACAAGCCTAGCTTTATAGGTCTCTACCTTACTATCGGCACCTATCTTCTTTTTGTAGATTCATTTATACCCAATTAGGTACGATACCCTCAGGTGAATCCACTAAAATCCAGACTTGGTTCGAGTGCATCGAGTTAATTTTGACATCATAGCATCTAATCATTTCTCAAAATCTATGTCAGACATCACCTCATCTAAGGTATTAGGATCATTACTATGACCCCTATCTCCCATAAGGAACATTTCTTTTACTTTCTCTGTAAGCATACCCATGTACCTTTCAGGAGGATGGGAGACCCTGCTGGTTCTATGAGGTGGTAGAGGAACATCAATTACTAGCTCATGGACTATGGGTTCCTGAGGATCTATAGCTTTGAGCTCTTCAAAGACTTTCTCTTCGAGCTTTACTAACCTCCCACTATCGCCATCCTGGATAAACTATTTTTCTAGGAATACAACATTTCGACTCATAATCACATTGTAATCTTGTGAAAAGTAGTAGTATCCCATGAATTCTTTTAGATACCCTATAAAGTGAGCTATAATAGATCTATCCTCTAGCTTATCCACCATTTGTCTCTTGACATAAGTCAGACATCCTCAAATCTTGAGGTAACCCAGACTCGGCTTCTTACCAAATCATATCCTATACCATGTAGTAGGAATGGACTTTGATAGAACCCTATTCAACAAGTGAATGGCAGTTAATAAGGTATGTTCTCAAAGAAATAAAGGTAGATCAGTGAAGCTCATCATGGATCGAACCATATCGAATAGAGTCCTATTCCTCCTTTCGGATATCTCACTGAGCTGAGGTATTCTAGGAGAGGTCTACTGAGAGACTATGTCATTGTCCTTAAGATATCTCAAAAATTTTCGACTAAGGTATTCACCTCTTTGATCAGATCAAAGAACCTTAATGGATTTGCCTGTCTACTTTTCTACTTCATGTCTGAATTCTTTGAACTTTTCAAAGACCTCAAACTTATGTTTCATGAGATCACATATTCGTACCTAGACAGATCATCAGTAAAGGTAATGAAGTAGGTATAACCACCCCTGGCCTATACATCAAATGGCCCACACACGTCGATGTGTATCAGGGCAAGTAGCTCTGTGGCTCTTTCTCCATGTCCTACAAAGGGCAACTTGGCCATCTTTCCTTAAAGGCAGGATTCGTAAGCTAGATATGGTTCTGGATTAAGAGAGCCAAAGATTCCATCCTTCTCCAGTCTGTTTATCCTATCCTCTCCAATATGGCCTAGTCTATGGTGCCACAAGTACTTTTAGTTTATTCTATTTTTGAATCTCTTTTGGCCTATGGCACACACTATTTGCTCGTTTAGGTTCACATTCGCATCAACATGCAAGTGATAAAGACTGTCAATTAAAAGACCTCATGCAACCAATTTATTTTATAAATAAATAAAATAAAAATCTTTATTAAAATAAATTTTAAAACCTTCTTATGCTAGCACAGACATAAAAATTAAATTTTGACTAGCTACAGAAATATAATAATAGTCTTTTAAATTTAATCTAACACCAGACAGTAATCGAAGAGGGTAAGTGCCAATGGCCTCTACAGCAACCTTATTCCATTACCAACCCAAAGGATCATATCACCTTCTTTCAACCTCCTACTTTCTATCAGAACCTGCATTGAGGTACATATATGAGCACTCAAGCCAGAGTCCAATATCCAACTAGAAGTAGAAGAAACCGTAAGGTTAGATTCAATTACGAGCATACCTTCAGAAGGCTTATCATCCTTTTTGGTCTTTAGGCTCTCCATATATTTAGGATAGTTCCTTCTCCAGTGGCCTTCAGTATGATAGTGAAAATACTTTTCCTTTGCCTCAGCCACCTTTGGACCATCCTTTTTCTGCTTGCTCTCTTTCTTTTGTTTCTTTGTGGATTTAACCTTCTTCCTTAAAGTAGACTTTTTTTTGAAAGAAGAAGTTTGCTCCACAGTGAGAATAGTATCCCTCAATCTCTTCAAGGTACCCTCCGTGGTGACCAACATGTTGACGAGTTCAAAAATAGTGTAGTCAAGTTTGTTCATATAAAAATTCATAATGAATTAACTATATGAACTGGTAAGAAATTGAAGGATCAGATCCATTGGTAATTCTTTTAGTATTTCTAGCCCGAGCTACCCAAGCTCCTCAATGTTCTTGATTTCTATCATACAGTGCTTATGGATAGACTGCCCCTCACACATCTTTAGATTGAAGAGTTGCTTGGATACTTCGAAGTATGCAGTATAGCTCTGCTCACCATACAACTCTTGTAGATGAGTGATTATGGCTCGAGTAATGGGCATATGCTCGTGCTGGCTTTGTAACTCATTTGACATAGACACCAGCACATGACACTTGATCTGACTGCTTCATCCATCCATTTCTTAAAAGTCGCTCTTTGCTCAGCAGTAGGATGGTTTGGTAGCACTATAGGATCCTGGTCAAGAACATGGCTTAACATTTTTGGAAAAAGGACAATCTTGAGGTTTCTGAGCCAGTCTTTATAATTGGTATCGATCAAACGATTGGTTTCAAGGATGTGGGCTAGAAGGTTTGAGACTGACATAGTGGTTAAACTGTGAGAGTAGAGATTCAATTTAGATTTTTGTATTTAATATTTATATTTATTTTTAAAGATTTTAAGTTATAAACAATGACTCCCACTAATTTATCAGATCTCTCCACTCTCCGAAAAGAAAATAAAAACTCTAACGTGATAAAAGATTCCTAGTGGATGCTGTGATTCCACTGATGATATGTACCTCACCTAACAGTTATTGGTAACATGTACACTAATGCGTAGGCAACTCTTTATCTAGTTGCTTCACTATGTTGCAACGACTTGGTCTCTAAGTCATGTGGGCTCACCAAACAATTATTGCCAACACTTCTTAGTTAACCCTGACCCACTATTCACTAGCAGGTGCAAGGCCATCATTGGGTCCCTCATCTAACAGTTATTGGGCTCAACCCTATCCTTATCCTAGAGCAACTCTTTGCTAATAGAGTGGTTGCATATTTCTGATGCAACTGAACCACTGTAATCCATCGAGAATAATCAACACTGGTAGTACGTCCGCACATCTATAACGATGGAAGACTTATGGACTTAATAATTGTGAAGAGGTTTAGGTTTAAGTCTCATCTAATCAGTCATCATATGATCGATCTAACTGGCATGGGCTAAACCAGATCGCTGAGCAACCTAATTTAAGACCCAATCTTCTAAATTGGCTAAGTGGAGATCGATGGGGGTCCCCCCGTTGCCTTTCTAAGACATCAATAAATTAGCCAAATTGGCTAACAAAACTAATTAAATAACCACATCTCATTAACTTGCCTTAGACACCAATAGGTCGATTGATCAGAATTGGTTAGCTCTAACGAATTAGGCTCAAACCAGTGAGTCAAATTAGGTCCTTAGGTTAATCGATTCTACATATGGGATCCAATCAATTTGATCAACAATAATTTTATGATCGTTAACTTGATTGACCTAATCTTTGTGAATACTTGACTAGGTTTAATCAATTACTTAATTGAGTTAGACCCATATGACTCAAATCAAAATTCTTAAATGCAATCCTATTACATGACCTAATTTATGATTTTTTCATTACCAAAATTCTCATACACAAACATAAATTTTAAATTTTAAAATTATATTTTAGATCTAAATTTATTACATAAAATAAATTTTAAAATATAAAAATAATTTTTAGATTTTGTCATACAAATATATATCACATATATGCATGTAAAATCAGGTCTAAACCAAAATTCAGATCTAAGCATGATATCATATATCTCATATACTAATCATGGATCAGATTAAAAATAAATTTATGATCTAAATATACAATCATATATCATATATATGAATCAAAATTTAGATCACATAAAAATTTTAAGTTTTATGCATGCATCTATGTATCACATGAACATAAACTAGAATTCTTTTTAGATCAAAATTTGGATCTATGTATGCAATCACATATCAACTATATATTCTAAAATTAAATCTTAAATCAAATTTTAGATTAGAAGATCCATCTATACATCTCATGTATCAAAGAAAAATCTGATTTTAAAACTTTTTCAAAAATATGTATATCAAAATTCAGCACATGTAAACCTGGGGCTCTGATACTACAATTGAAATTCGGGGTTTAGTGCATGCATATGTATTTTCAAAATTTTATTTTCTAAACATCATAGTGGAGAATAAGATTAAAATACTTTTGATCTAAATTATATATACATAAAAATATAAAATCACATGGATCTATCTCATATGCTAAAATTGATATATGCTGAATTCAGATTATGATCAAATCACATACCTATTTTGCAATCTTTTTCTGTGAATCTGGATCTAAAAGAGAAAAAAAATTTTCTTAGTCACACAAGCATCTGGTCTCTATGAGTATCCACTAAGGATTAGCCTAGAATAGCCCTCTTTAATCTAAATTTTGGTTCTCCCAAAATTCAGCTTGCTGAATCTGAATAAAGCCTGGATCGCGATCAACACTTAATCTTTCTCCTTGATCTTCTTCTTCTCCTCTTCTCTAGAGTTTTTACTTGCTTTGTTCTACTATAAAATATCAGCAACTAGCAAATTATGGGATGCCCAACATCTTTGGCATGGAACTCCTGGGGACTCATGTCTCAAGGGATGGGCATGTAGAACACCCAAGAGAAGAGAAAGGGAGAGGAAGAGAGGGCGTGGGGAGAGCCTTTAGGCATGAGGAGCTACTGGTTTGGATCCTCTAGGGATCTTAGTAGAGGTCCTTTTAAATAGGCATGAGGATTGCATCCTATTCAATCTCATAATACAAGTCCTACTTGCATTAGGATTCCTATTAACTTAAGTTATCCAACTTACATTAGGAAGCCCATTAGGTGCCAATAATTGGAGCTTTTACACCCATAAATAGACATCCCAAAATACACCCAAGAGATATCCTATAAGAGAACTAAAGGTTCTCTAATCAATGGACACACCCAACTTGATCAAATCAAGGTGGCGTCTAAAAATAACTATCAAAGAAATTAATTAGGGACTTGCACCCTTAATTAATATGATCCATAATATTAGACATCCAATAATTGGAGTCTCATGAATTAATTTATGTAGAATATTAGCAGATAATTAAGTTAAAATTATCTTGTCAAATAAGTAGTCCCAAGAGAAAGAAGAATTGGGTCTAACCATATGCTAGCAAGATTAACATGAACCCAATAGGTTTCTCTAAATCAAATTGACCTTTCATAAGCTCAATTACTTATTTCAGGTCTAATCTCTTTATTGTGTGACCCTATAAGCATTGGAAAATGTGTC
The DNA here is from genome assembly GCF_000442705.2 of Elaeis guineensis. Taxonomy (NCBI): domain Eukaryota; kingdom Viridiplantae; phylum Streptophyta; class Magnoliopsida; order Arecales; family Arecaceae; genus Elaeis; species Elaeis guineensis. Next base: position 82,261,952 of record NC_025998.2, read on the forward strand.
CCAAAAAGTCAATCGTCAAGCTGTTGACGGTTGAGCAACCAAGTATTGTAATTGATTTGTTAATAAATAAAATATATTTAGCATTTTCATCATAAGCTTTCATCTTCTAATGAACTCCGTTGTTATGATGAAGTCCTTAGGACTATTTAGATTCAATAAAGAGAGGATTTATTGATTAGTCCTTAAAACAGTTCATGATCAAATGATAGGCTGTTAATAAGGACGATAGCTTCTATCGAGCATAGGTCGCTGTAGGCCATATGGATTGGTTGTCCTCTTAACCAAAGAGTGTGGAGACACTGGTATGGCATATAGGTGAGATGTACTGGTACATCACCATTGAATGTGACCAACTCTAGAGTATTCTGCTGTCGAAAATATCTCTGATGGGATATAGGTATAAGTGTCCCTTAGACCTGAGATCGCCTCAGTGACTTGCAAGCAACTCACTGTGCTTTGGTACTAGACTAACTAAATTTCTAATTCAAGGATGGAAGGCTTCTGGGCACAGTCAAGTACTTGTGAAGTCAGAGTGTGATCGAGATGGGATTGACCACTCCAAGAGTTGGAGAAGAATGAGTCACTGTATTTCAATTTAGCAAAATCTTGGCCAGGGTAATCCATCAGATGGATTAGATATTTTGAAATACAATGTGGACAACCTGATCAGAGTTAACAGTTAAACTCTGGGGTGTCCTATGATCATTTTGGTCAAGGGGATGAATTATATGAAAACTATATCCGCATGGGTTCTAAGGATGTTGTTCTACACATTCGACCTATCCGGTCGTCGGGTACCATTGCTAGATGGTCACTTTGATTGGTATAAAAATTTATTCCTGTGCTACCGACTTAGGTTCAGACCTATGAGGTCACACACATTAGAGTTCATGATCCTATCGGATGGTTGATCAATGATTAAGAATCGTTCTAGTTTTAAATGATCAATACGATTGACATTTAACCCAGTACAAGTTTTGCAGGAGGATCGATTAGCAATTTGATTGCTAATTGGCTTAATTTGATTAAGCCAATAGGTTGAGATTAAGTCTAATTAAATATAATTAAATTAAATTTAGTTTGGGCTTGATTGGATCAAGTCCAATTGGTTTATTAGATAAGCCAAGTGCAAGAAAAAACTAGTCCTAGTTCAACTAGGACTTGGGTCAATCTAATTTCTAATTTGATTAAAAAATTAAATAAGATTTAAATCTAATTTAATCTGATTAAATTAGGTTCTTAATTGGGTTAAGACCTATTTTAATTAGGTTGATCTAATTTTGGTTTGATTTAGTTTGAGAAACCAAATTAAAACAAGTCATAAGATAGAATCCTAGTAAGACTAGGATTCCACCTTGCGCCACATAAGCCTTCCCCATGCCCTCTCTCTCATTCAATGCCAATCTCCTCTTATTTTGTGTGACAAAAGCCCTCTCCCAGGTCTCTCCCACGTTCACAAAAGGTTTTCTCTCTTCTTTCTTACATGGAAGGTGGTTTGGATCATATCAAAGAGAAATAAGTTTGGATTTCGAATTCTATGAGATAGAGTTTTAGAAATCCAAAACTCTTTCAATTTTGCACCAAATTTATCTAAATTTTTTTTTGAAATTTTTGTAGCTTTTAGGGTACACATTTTGCATTTTTTTCTGGTAATCCATGTATAAAAATAAGGAGGAGGTGCTCAAGTGTTGGGCGCCCCTTATCTTGCCATGTTTGGATAAGCCTTGACTAGGTATTTGACCTAGACAAGGACTCTATCATATCTCTTTGTATAAAATGAGTTTCTTTATAAAATTTTTTAAGAAGATATAGATTTGAGATTCCTTTGGACCATCCAAAAATCAAAGAGAAAAACCTTTGGGTCATAGAGATATAATAGACACAAGATAGGGTGTCTAGAGAGAAAAATGAGAAGAAGAAGAGGGTCTTCTTCTAGGGTTGTTTGTTTTCATATCTTTCCTCCCTCCATCTTGAGTTTTCTGAGAGCATCTCAGATCTAAAACTCCTCCTCCTACTTTTCATCTTTGAAAGAGTCCAAAACAAGAAGAAGGAGGCACCTGATCAACCATCAAAGAAGGATCAACGCAGTACTAGCATACTGTGCTGATTTCCTGAAGCAGGACTTCTGATTGAGATTCATGGGCTCGTGTGGATGACTCCTAGAGGCTGAACATGTGTGTGGCTTGCAACATCATCCTCAAGCTCGGATCAGCGAGGTTAAAACATCTAACTTGCAAGGTAATAGATCTGATCTATTGTTTAATACATACATTAGATGTAGTATAGAAACATGTTGATATGATCAACATGTAGTTCATGCTCTATATATTTTAATTTTTGATTTAATGCTATGTAATAATCATGTAATAGGATATTATATCTAGAGATTCTCTAGTTTTAAAAAATAAATTTTGATTTATTTTAGTCTTCCGCTGTATGATCTTGAAAAAATTTCAAGATCTAACCCTGAAATCCTAGATCTGGTTCCTTCAATTGATATCAGAGCCTAGGTTCTTTATTACATAATTATTTATGCATGCTTAGATTATTTCTTAGATTAGATCTAATTTATAATCTAATTATTAAATCTAAAATTAAAATTTTAGATCAATCATGAACTGCAAGGTTGTCCTGCTGTAAGGTTTACCCCTTACAGTGCAAAGGTTGTCCTAGTTTGTGTAGATCTATCTTTAATCATAAATTTGTTAGATATGATCTAGATTAAATTTATAATTTATTAGATTTAAAAGATATTTAAATATAAAATAAAATCTCTTTGTTAATAATTTTTGTGTAAAGAAATTATTTAAAGTTGAAATTATTTCAATTACATGAACCTGTTTAGATTAGATCTAAAGTAGTTTCATGTTTATTTCACTTGTATCTTGATTATGAATCAAACATGCAATATGGTTGGTAGAATTATATTATAAAATTATTTTATAAATATAAAAATTATTTTTTGAAAAGCCGAACCCAACCCTCAGCCCAAAACTTAATTAAGAATTAAGAAGTTGTTTGATTAAGTTCTAGGATTGTGAATTGAAGAACCTAAGACACAAACCATAACACATTGGGTTAATGGGTTGTGGGAATTAGGTCCATTAATTGGGTTAGACCTATGGTTAGATTAAAGATGGACTTAATTAGAGAATTGACTAAATCTAATCAATTATTATCTTAGATTAGGTCAAAGATTCTCTAGATCAATTACAATAGTTGTAGTTGGTCAAGTCCATGTCTTTAATGAGAACCAAATGGACTAGATTCTTGGCTAAGCGGTCTAGCATGAACTGTTAGGTTGATCTAATCGAAACTAATTAAACCAGTTGGTGTCTAAGGTAAACCAGACTGGGGGTTTTTAATTGGGAGCCTGCTTACCTGGCCATTTCTGATGGTGTCTAAGGCAAGCTTTGGCAGACCCTCCCACTGATCGAACTTACCTGGCCTCTTGGTGAAATTATGTTTTGATCGGATCACTTGACTATTCGAGCTAACCCATGTCAGCTAGGTAAATCAGTGTGACTAATTTAGGTGCTTCTAGACTAGCCCTTTTAATGGTCTCCCTTAAGCTGACTTGGTGAAGCCAGTGGGAGGATCATGATAAGCTGGTTCATCTGACCTCATCATCTAAATTATTTAAATCTTCTAAAATTATTAGGTCCTTAAAATGATAAAGTTATGGAGATAACTAAGTCATAGCCTCCCATTAAGGTGTTTGATAATGAGTCCATTAACTCAATAATCATTGCAGACCCAAAGGCCTGGTGCTTGTTGACTAATGGAATTATCACTCATCATATGATGACTTGGAAGTGTCTCTCTAATGGTGGTTAGGTGAGCCAACCAAAGTTGAGCTTAATCATTCGTTGGTTAGATACACCAAGTATGATATGTTAATAGTTGGACCTAACCGGATCCTTACAATAGAGGCCAAAGCCTACTGATTAGGTTTCTGGGGCAAAATTAAAATTACTAAAAATTATTTAAAGAAACAATTGGTTATGAACCTACCCTTAGATGTACATGGGTTGGCCAACCAAAGTTGGGCTTGTGTACAGTCTATGTGGATTCTAGTACCCATTAAGAAATTAGGGTAATTCCTCGAATTAGAGGTAGAGGCTACCAATTTGAATAAAATAGTGGGAGAAACCTTTAGATTAAAGTCCAAATCTTTAGGTTTAATGAATCAATTACTAATTAGGTTATGGTTCTCCTTTGTGCAAATATGGCCACTTCCCTATCGCTTCGATCATTATTGGAAAATGATAAGTTGGTGGGACCCAACTTCGGTAGTTGGTACCGAAAGTTGAAGATAGTCCTGGAGCATGAACGGATCCTATATGTGATAATGGATCCTGCACCTGAGGAGCCAGCTGCCAATGCATGTGGAACAGTTAGAGACACTTACCAGAAGTGGCTCAGTGATCGGACCACGGTGCGCGGTATCATGCTGGCTGCCATGAGCGATGAGTTCAGTCACAGATTCGAGATGGCTCAGCCAAAGGACATGCTTTAAGTGTTGGAGGATGCCTTTGGCACACCCGATGACGTAGAGAGGCACAAGACTAGTTGTGCCATCTTCAACTCCAAAATGCAGGATGGTGCCTCTGTCACTGATCATGTATTGTACATGATCGAGCTGATGGAACGATTGAGCAAGCTCGGCTTTCCCTTGCATGAGCAGCTTGGGAAAGATGCAATACTGAACTCGCTACCCAAGTCTTATCTCCCATTGCTCACTCATTATAGAATGACAAAGCCTGCAGAGAACTACCACGGGTTACTGGGGTTGCTTCAGAACTTTGAGAAGGATCACCAATTTCACAAGGAGTCGGTGAACTTAGTGGGAGGTTCGTCTTCTGGTTCTCGACCTTTTAAGAAAGGGAAGAAGAATCAGAAGAAGAAAGTGAAGAAGGTGCATGTTCAGACTGGGACATCAGTGCAGGGCCAGACCAGAAAGATCAAGCCCGATAAGAGTCTATTCTACTGGCAAGCACCCTAGATTAGATAGTGTGTCAGATATCTACTTATGGCACTGTAGGCTAGGTCATATAAATAAGAACAGAATAAATAGGTTGACTCAAGAGGGAATCCTCAAAGTCAGTGATTGTGAATCACTTCCAACCTGTGAGTCCTGTCTTCTTGGTAAAATGACCAAGTCACCTTTTACTAGAAAAGGTGAGAGAGCTACTGAGCTCTTGGGCCTAGTACATACTGATGTTTGCAGGCCCATGAGCACAAGTGCTAGAGGTGGATATTTCAACTTCATAACTTTCACGGATGACCTATCCCGATATGGATATGTCTATTTGATGAAACATAATTCGGATTCATTTGAAATGTTCAAATGATTCCGAAGTGAAGTAGAAAAATAAACTAGAAAGAGTATTAAAACTCTTCGATCTGATTGAGGAGGAGAATACCTTTCTAGTGAGTTTCTCACATATCTAGGAGAGAATGGGATTCTCTCCCAATGGACTCCTCCAGGAACACCACAGCATAATGGTGTGTCTGAAAGGAGGAATCGAACTCTGTTAGACATGATCCGATCCATGATGGGTTTTGCTAGCTTGCCGATATCCTTCTGGGGATATGCACTCGAATCGACCTGTTATCTATTAAATAGGGTTCCAAGTAAGTCTATAATTAAGACTCCATATGAGATATGGACAGGACGTAAGCCAGCACTTTCACACCTTAGGGTCTGGGGGTGCCCGACCTATGTCAAACGATTAGTCACAGACAAACTTGGACCTAGATCTGACAAATGCTCATTCATAGGGTATCTTAAAGAGACAAAAGGATATTTTTTCTACCATGCTGATGAACAAAAGGTGTTCGTCAGCCTTAAGGCAATTTTTTTTTAGAAAAAGAGTTCCTTGGTGAAGGAACTGTTGCCTCTAAGGTTGAACTTGATGAACTTCAACAGGTAGAAGGACCGACATCAATAGCTAAACCTGAGTCGGATATGATTAGATCAGATTCGGAGCCCAATGTACCTGCACCATTAAGGCGATCTGGTAAAGTACCATATCAGTCGGATAAATACTACGGTTTCTTGGTCCGGGATGGTGATCCCATCGAACTTGATGAGAATAATGAGGATCCGATCACCTATATGGATGCAATGTAGAGACCTGATTTCGAGAAATGGCTTGAAGCCATGAAATTCGAAATGGAGTCCATGAAGGTCAACGATGTATGGACATTGGTTGACCCACCTGAAGGGGTTAAACCCATTGGGTATAAATGGGTCTTCAAAAGGAAGAGGGATGCAGATGGAAAGGTGGAGAACTATAAAGTCTGTCTGGTCGCCAAGGGGTATCGTCAATGTTATGGTATTGACTATGATGAGATATGTTCTCCTATGGCAATGCTCAAATCCATTCGGATAATGCTTGCAATAGCTGCCCATCTGGATTATGAGATCTGGCAGATGGATGTAAAGATAACTTTCCTAAATGGAGAGCTGACCGAAGAGGTGTATATGATACAACCTGAGAGGTTTACATCCACAGATGAGTCCAAAGTGTGCAAGCTTCAGAGATCCATTTATGGATTGAAGCAAGCTTCTCGAAGTTGGAACATGCATTTTGATAAGGTGATCAAAACGTATGGCTTCATTAAGAATGGAGAAGAGCCCTGCATCTTTAAATGGGCAAATGATCTAGTTGTGGTATTCCTTGTCTTATATGTGGATGACATTCTCTTAATCGGGAATGACACCCCCACACTACAGGGAATAAAAGTTTGGTTGCCATCACAGTTCTCCATGAAGGACTTGGGTGAAGCATCCTACATCCTAGGGATGAAGATCTATAGGGATAGATCTAAAAAGATGCTTGGGTTATCCCAGTCCATGTACATAGACACTGTGCTGAAGAGGTTCAGTATGGAGAATTTTGAGAAGGGCTATCTACCGATAGGCCATGAAATTTCTCTCTCTAAGAAGGATTGTCTGACAACTCCTGAAGAGAGAGAGCATATGAGTAAAGTCCCATATGCTTCAGCCGTGGGATCTATCATGTACGCCATGACATGTACAAGACAAGATGTGGCATACTCACTAGGAGTAGTGAGTAGATACCAATCTGATCCTAGAGAAAATCACTGAAAAGTGGTTAAAGCCATCCTTAAGTATTTGAGAAATACTAAGGACCAATAGTTGGTTTATGACGAGTCAGATCTGAAACTTATGGGGTTCACAGACTCTAGCTTTCAATCTGACCATGATGACACCAGGAGCGTGTCGTGTTATATCTTTACTCTGAATGGTGGAGCCATCTGTTGGAAGAGTTCCAAGCAGCATACTGTGGCGGACTCTGTTTGTGAAGTGGAGTACATCGCAGCATCGGATGCCGCGAAGGAAGCTGTGTGGCTGAGGAAATTCATCAACAAGCTCGGAGTAGCACCCTCCCTCGATGGTCCGGTCCTGCTCTACTGTGATAGCACTGGTGCCATAGCTCAGGTGAAGGAACCTAAAGTACATCAGCAGACGAAGCACATCTTGCACTGCTTCCACCTGGTCCGGAAGATCGTGGATCAATGTGACGTCGACCTTCAGAAGATCGACGAAAAGGAGAACCTGGCCGACCCCTTCACTAAAGCCTTGGCGATAAAGGAGTTCGACAACCACAAGTCGAAGATGGGTATTAGATACTGTGCCGAGTGGCTTTAGGATAAGTGGGAGTTGTTGGAAAATATGTTCCAAAAAGCCAATCATAAAGCTGTTGACGATTGAGCAACCAAGTATTGTAATTGATTTGTTAATAAATAAAATATATTTGGCATTTTCATTATAAGCTTTCATCTTCTATGTTATGATGAAGTCCTTAGGACTATTTAGATTCGATAAAGAGATAATTTATCGATTAGTCCTTAAAACAGTTCACGACCAAATGATAGGCTGTTAATAAGGATGACAGCTTCTATCGAGCATAGGCCGCTGTAGGCCATATGGGTTGGTTGTCCTCTTAACCAAAGAGTGTGGCGACACTGGTATGGCATACAGGTGAGATGTACTGGTACATCATCATTGAACGTGACCAACTCCAGAGTATTCTGCTGTCGAGAATGTCTCTGATGGGATATAGGTATAAGTGTCCCTTAGACCTGAGATCGCCTCAATGACTTGCAAGCAACTCACTGTGCTTTGGTACTGGACTAACTAAATTTCTAATTCAGGGATGGAAGGCTTCTGGGCATAGTCAAGTACTTGTGAAGTCAGAGTGTGATCGAGATGGGATTGACCACTCCAAGAGTTGGAGAAGAATGAGTCGCTGTATTTCAATTTAGCAAAATCTTGGCCAAGGTAATCCATCAGATGGATTTGATATTTTGAAATACAATGTGGACAACCTGATCAGAGTTGACAGTTGAACTCTGGGGTGTCCTATGATCATTTTGGTCAGGGGGATGAATTATATGAAAACTATATCCGCATGGGTTCTAAGGATGTTGTTCTACACATTCGACCTATCCGGTCGTCAGGTACCATTGCTAGATGGTCACTTCGATTGGTATAGAAATTTATTTCTGTGCTATCGGTTTAGGTTCAGACCTATGAAGTCATACATATTAGAGTTCATGATCCGATCTGATGGTTGATCAACGATTAAGAATCATTCTAGGGTTAAATGATCAATACGATTGACATTTAACCCAGTGCAAGTGTTGTAGGAGGATCGATTAGCAATTCGATTGCTAATTGGCTTAATTTGATTAAACCAATGAGCTTAGATTAAGTCTAATTAAATATAATTTAATTAAATTTAGTTTGGGCTTGATTGGATCAAGTCCAATTGGTTTATTGGATAAGCCAAGTGCAAGAAAAAACTAGTCCTAGTTCAACTAGGACTTGGGTCAATCTAATTTTTAATTTGATTAAAAAATTAAATCAGATCTAAATCTAATTTAATCTGATTAAATTAGATTTTTAATTGGGTTAAGACCTATTTTAATTAGGTTGATCTAATTTTGGTTTGATTTGGTTTGAGAAACCAAATTAAAACAAGTCATAAGATAGAATCCTAGTAAGACTAGGATTCCACCTTGCGCCACATAAGCCTTCCCCATGCCCTCTCTCTCATTCAATGCCAATCTCCTCTTATTTTGTGTGACAAAAGCCCTCCCCCAAGTCTCTCCCACATTCACAAAAGGTTTTCTCTCTTCTTTCTTACATGGAAGGTGGTTTGGATCAAATCAAAGAGGAATAAATTTGGATTTCGAATTCTATGAGATAGAGTTTTAGAAATCCAAAACTCTTTCAATTTTGCACCGAATTTATCCAATTTTTTTTTTAAAATTTTTATGGCTTTTAGGGTACATATTTTTCACCCTTTTCTGGTAATCCATGTATGAAAATAAGGAGGAGGTGCTCAAGAGTTGGGTGCCCCTTATCTTGCCATATTTGGATAAGCCTTGACTAGGTATTTGATCTAGACAAAGACTCTATGATATCTCTCTGTATAAAATAAGTTTCTTTATGAATTTTTTGGAAAAGATATAGATTTTAGAGTCCTTTGAGCCATCCAAAAATCAGAGGGAAAGACCTTTGGGTCTTGGAGATATAATAGACACAAGATAGGATGTCTAGAGAGAAAAATGAGAAGAAGAAGAGGGTCTTCTTCTAGGGTTGTTTGTTTTCATATCTTTCCTCCCTCCATCTTGAGTTTCTTGAGAGCGTCTCAGATCTAAAACTCCTCCTCCTACTTTTTATGTTTGGAAGAGTCCAAATCAAGAAGAAGGAGGCACCTGATCAACCATCAAAGAAGGATCAGCACAGTACTAGCATACTGTGCTGATTTCCTGAAGCAGGACTTTTGATTGAGATTCGTGGGCTCGTGTGGATGACTCCTAGAGGTCGGATGCATGTGCGGCTTGCAACATCATCCTCAAGCCCGGATCAGCAAGGTTAGAACGTCTAACTTGCAAGGTAATAGATCTGATCTATTGTTTAATACATACATTAGATGTAGTATAGAAACATGTTGATATGATCAACATATAGTTCATGCTCTATATATTTTAATTTTTGATTTAATGCTATGTAATAATCATGTAATAGGATATTAGATCTAAGGATTCTCTAGTTTTAAAAAATAAATTTTGATTTATTTTAGTCTTTCGCTGTATGATCTTGAAAAAGTTTCAAGATCTAACCCTGAAACCCTAGATCTGGTTCCTTCAATAAGTTCAAACATATCTGGTAGTGAGATATACAATGATCTCTATCATTATATCATTGAAACTCTTTTCAATAGGTCAAAATAATTCCACTCTAACTCAGCAAGAATTGTCGATCCAGAACAATCCAAGTGAGCTCTGACAATCTACCAGTGACACCTAGTAGTATATAGTGAAAATCTAGTAGAACTAAAATGAATCTTTAGGTATAGTTAATGTGTGATTCAATCTCTCTATTGTGAGTCCCGACTAAATGGCAGGTCATGGATAAATCGTCAAATCTCAACATCAGTCATATGATAGATTCGGTTAGCTCAAATCTAATTGTGACTTCTATGAAAACTCCTTTCCATCAATCACACTACTATGATCATAGATTCTTAGACTTAACTTTTTAAATCTTATAAGACTACTTCTTTCTATCAAGATCGATAGATCCTATTTTGATGCGCACCCCACTCCTATAGTGGATCAAGTGTCGCCAACATCCACTACAAGGGCTCATTAACATCCATGTTTATGTGTCAGTCAAACTTCAGTAGCCTCACTGCGAGTAGCAGTATCATCTCAAGTCAAAGGACCAGTCATACAACTACAGCATCGAGACAATCACTGAAGATTGAATAGAAATCCAAGTGATCTCTCATATGGTCATGCTCAATACTAGTTGTTCTCTAACAACCACCCACACTCATCACTCTGTGTCTCTAAATAGTACATCAGAGACTCATCTATTCTGAAGAAACTGATTTGTATGCCAGTCTATCTGGATTTATCATCATCCTCATGATGATCCTATGATCAAAAGTATTTAGGAATTAAGTACATATCTCTAATTCTCAATACTTTGAGAATATATATCAAAACTAATTCTATAGATGATTCAAGAACACATCATACTTGAATAAAAAAAATTATCTTTTTATTGATCATATCAATATATTAAGTATAAAATTATGCCCTAGAATTATTACAATGTATCAGTCATATTGGCTTCTAAGACATATATCTAACAATATTTATATGAAAAATAGTTTCAAATCTCAACCTAAACCCATATTGATGCTGAACTTAATTAAGAATTAAGTATAGAATCGATTGGATCTAAAATTATGATTTAAGATCTAGTGACATTGCACAAAGTATGGTGGCATGGGTTAACTCAAATCAGGTCCTTTTAATTGGATTAGATCTAAGATTAAAATCAAAAAGTTAATGAACCATGTAGAGAAATTGATTAAATTTAACCAAATATTGAATTAGATTAAATAAGAATTTCTCTAGAACCAATACAATAGTTGTAGATGGTCAAGTCCATGTCTTTGATTAGATCAAATAGATCCTGATTGTGGCTCAGTGGTTGAACTCGAATCATTAGGCTGGTCAAATTGAAACTAATTAATCAATTATTGTCAAAGGTAAGTTTGGCATTTTGATTGATGGTTTTTAATCTAAAGCAATTTATCTTAACATTTTGATACTGTCTAAGGCAAGCTTAGCATTGTTAGGAAATATGTCCCAAAAACCAATCGTCAAGCTGTTGACGATTGAGCAACCTTGCATTGTAATTGATTTGTTAATAAATAAAATATATTTAGCATTTTCATCATAAGTTTTTATCTTCTAATGAACTCCATTATTGTGATGAAGTCCTTAGAACTATTTAGGTTCGATAAAGAGAGGATTTATCGATTAGTCCTTAAAACTGCTCACGACCAAATGATAGGCTGTTAATAAGGACAGAGCTTCTATCGAGCATAGGTCGCTGTAGGCCATATGGGTTGGTTGTCCTCTTAACTAAGGAGTGCAAAAATACTGGTATGGCATACAGGTGAGATGTAAGGGTACATCATCATTGAACATGACCAACTCCAGAGTATTCTGCTATCGAAAATATCTCTGATGGGATATAGGTATAAGTATCTCTTAGACCTGAGATCACCTCAGTGACTTACAAGCAACTCACTGTGCTTTGATACTGGACTAACTAAATTTCTAATTCAGTAACAGAAGGCTTCTAAGCATAGTCAAATACTTGTGAAGTCGGAGTGTGATCAAGATAGAATTGACCACTCCTAGAGTTGGAGAAGAATGAGTCGCTATATTTCAATTTTGCAAAACCTTGGCTAAGATAATCCATCAGATAGATTTGATATTTTGAAATACAATATCGACAACCTGATCAGAGTTGACAGTTGAACTCTGAGGCATCCTATGAGCATTTTGATCAAGGGGATGAATTATATGGAAACTATATCCGTATGGATTCTAACGATGTTGTTCTACACATTCGACCTATCCGGCAGTCCGGTATCATGGCTAGATGGTCACTTTGATTGGTTTATAAATTTATTCTTATACATCCAGCTTAGGTTTGAAACTATGAGGTCACACACATTAGAGTTCATGATCTGATCGGATGGTTGATCAATGATTAAGAATCATTCTAGGGTTAAACGATCAATACGATTGACATTTAACCTAGTGCAAGTGTTGTAGGAGGATCGATTAGTAATTCGATTGCTAATTGACTTAATTTGATTAAGTCAATGGACTGAGATTAAGTTTAATTAAATATGATTTTATTAGATTTAGTTTGGGCTTAATTGGATCAAGTTCAATTGGTTTATTGGATAAGCCAAGTGCAAGAAAAAACTAGTCCTAGTTCAATTAGAACTTGGATCAACCTAATTTCTAATTTGATTAAAAAATTAAATCAGATTTAAATTTAATTTAATTAAATTCTTAATTGGGTTAAGACTTATTTTAATTGGATTGATTTGGTTTTGGTTTGATTTAGTTTGAGAAATTAGATTGGAACAAGACATAGATTGAATCCTAGTAAGACTAGGATTCCACCTTGCACCAATTTAGCCCCCACGCCCACTCTCTCTTATTTTGTGTGACAAAACTTCTCTCCCAGGTCTTCACACATGTCTAAAACTTTTCTCTCTTTCTCTCTTATATGGAAAATGGTTGGGGATCAAGTTAAAGTAGGAATTAGTTTGGATTTCAAATTCTATGAGATAGAGTTTTAGGAAACCAAAATTCTTTCCTTATGGCATTGATTTTACTCAAATTTTTTTTAAGATTTTTATAGCCTTTATAGCATATAATATGTATCCTTTGCTAGTGGTCCATGAACAAAAGGAAAGAGGGGGCACCCAAGAGTTAGGCACCCCTTGTCTTGTCATGTTTGGATAATCCTTGACTAGGTATTTGACCTAGATAAGGACTCTATCATATCTCTCTATTTAAAATAAATTTTTTTACAAAATTTTTATGAAAAATAGAAAAAAGAGAGATCTTTGGGGAATGCAAAAATTAGGGATAAAAAAGGTTGGGGTGTGGAGATACAATAGACACAAGACTAAGTATCTAGGTGAGAGCAGAGAGAAGAAGAGAGTCTTCTTCAAGGGTTGCTATGTTCACCTCTTCCCTTCCTTCATCTTGAGTTTTCTAAGGGTGTCTTAGATCTAAAGCTCTTTCTCCTACTTTTCATCTTTGAAAGAGTCTTAATCAAGAAGAAGGAGGTATTCGATCGACCATCGAAGAAGGATCAGCGTAGTACTAGCATACTATGCTGATTTTCTGGATCAGGACTTCTGATCGTGATTCGTGAGCTCGTGTGGACAACTCCTAGAGGTTGGATATGTGTGTGGCTCGCAACATCATCCTCAAGTATGGATCAGCAAAGTTAAAATATCTAACTTGCAAGGTAATAGATCTAATCTATTATATTTTACATACATTAGATGTAGTATAGAAATATGTTGATATTATTAACATGTAGTTCTTGCTCTTTATATTTTAATTTTTAATTTAATGCCATGCAATAATCATGTAATAGGATCTTAGATCTAAGGATTCTTTAATTTTATAAGATAAATTATGATTTATTTTAGTCTTCCACTGCCTGATCTTGAAAAAGTTTCAAGATCTAATTTTGAAACTCTAGATCTGGTTCCTTCAATTGGTATCAGAGCCTAGGTTATTTATTATATGATTATTTATAGATGCTTAAATTATTTCTTAGATTAGATCTAATTTATAAGCTGATTGTTAAATCTAAAATTAAAATTTTTAGATCAATCACAAACTGTAGGTTGTCCTGCTATAAGATTTACCCCTTACAGTGCAAAGGTTGTCCTAGTTTGTGTAGATCTATCTTTAATCATAAATTTATTAGATGTGATCTAGATTAAATTTTTAATTTATTTGATTTAAAAAATATTTAAATCTAAAATAAAATATCTTTGTTAATAATTTTTGTGCAAAGAACCATCAGATATTTGTTTGGAAAATTTGCGTAGTTTAAAGTTGAAATTATTTCAATTACATGAACCTGTTTAGATTAGATCTAAAGTAATTTCATGCTTATTTCACTTGCATTTTGATTATGAATCAAACATGCAACTTGGTTGGTATAACCATGTTGTAAAAATATTTTACAAATATGAAAACTATTTTTGAAAAGCCGAACCCCAACCCTCAGCCTAAAACTTAATTGAGAATTAAGAAGTTGTTTGATTAGGTTCTAAGATTATGAATTGAAGAACCTAAGACACAAACCATAACACATTGGGTTAATGGGTTAGTGAAAATTAGATCCATTAATTGGGTTAGACCTAAGGTTAGATTAAAGATGGACTTAATTAGAGAATTGACTAAATCTAATCAATTGTTGTCTTAGATTCGATCAAGGATTCTCTAGATCAATTACAATAGTTGTAGTTGGTCAAGTCCATGTCTTTAACGAGAATCAAATGGACTTGATTCTTGGCTAAGCCATCTAGCACGAACTATTAGGTAGATCTAATCAAAACTAATTAAACTAGTTGGTATCTAAGATAAACCAGACCGGTGGTTTTAAATTGGCGGCTCGCTTATCTGGTCATTTCTGATGGTGTCTAAGGCAAGTTTTGGCAGACCCTCCCATCGATCGAACTTACCTGGCCTCTTGATGAATTATGTTTTGATCAGATCACTTGACTATTCGAGCTGACCCATATCAGCTAGGTAAATCAGTATGACTAATTTAGGTGCTTCTAGACCAGCCCTTTTAATGGTCTCCCTTAAGCTGACTTGGTGAAGCCAGTGGGAGGATCATGATAAACTGGTTCATCTGACCTCCTCCTCTAAATTAATTAAATCTTATAAAATTATTAGGTCCTTAAAATGAAATAGTTATGGTGATAAATAAATCATAACCTCCCATTAAGTGGATGATAATGGGTCCATCAATTGGATAATCATTGGAGGCCCAAAGGGCTGGTGCTAATCGGTTGATGGAATTATCATTCATAATATGATTTCTTGACTGTATCTTTCTAAATGATGGTTAGGTTAGCTAACCAAAGTTAGGCCTAATCATTCATTGACTAGATGGGCCAAGTATGGTCATGTTAATGGTTGGACCTAACCAGACCTTTTTAGTGGAGGCCAAAGCCTACTGATTAGAGACTGGGGCAAATTAAAATTACTAAAAATTATTTAAAGAAATAATTGATTATGAATCTACCCTTAGATGTACATAGGTTGGCCAACCAAAGTTGGGCTTGTGTGCAGTCTAAGTGGATTCTAGTACCCAATAAGGAATTAGAGTAATTCCTCAAATTAGAGGTAGAGGCTACCAATTCGAATAAAATAGTGGGAGAAACTTTTTGATTAAAGTCCAAATCTTTAGGTTTAATGAATCAATTACTAATTAGGTTATGGTTTTTTTTTGTGCAGATATGGCCACTTTCCTATCGCTCCGATCATTATTGGACAATGATAAGTTGGTGGGATCCAACTTCGATAGCTGGTACTGAAAGTTAAAGATAGTCTTGGAGCATGAACGAAACTTATATGTGATAACGGATCCTACACCTGAGGAGCCAGCTGCCAATGCATGTGAAACAGTCAGAGACACTTACCAGAAGTGGCTCAATGATCGGACCACGATGCGCTGCACCATGCTAGCTGCCATGAGCAACGAGTTCAGTCGCAGATTTGAGATGGCTCAACCAAAGGACATGCTTCAAGTGTTGAAGGATGCCTTTGGCACACTCGATGACGTGGAGAGGCACAAGACTAGTTGTGCCATCTTCAACGTCAGAATGTGGGATGGTGCCTCTATCACTGATCATGTATTGTACATGATCGAGCTGATGGAGCGTTTGAGGAACCTCGACTTTTTCTTGCATGAGCAGCTTGGGAAAAATGTAATATTGAACTCGCTGCCTAAGTCTTATCTCCCATTCCTCACTCATTATAGAATGTCAAAGCCTGAAGTAAACTATCATGGGTTACTGGGGTTGCTTCAGAACTTTGAGAAGGATCACCAACTCCACAAGGAGTCGGTGAACTTAGTGGGAGGTTCATCTTCTGATTCTCGTCCCTTTGAGAAAGGGAAGATGAACAAGAAGAAAAAAGTGAAGAAGGTGCAAGTTAAAGATGGGACATCTGTGCAGGGCCAGACCAGAAAGATCAAGCCCGATAAGAGTCAAGCTGAATGATTCTTTTGCAAGAAGTGGGGGCACTAGAAGAAAAATTGTCCTCAGTACATTACCTCCCTAGATTCGAACAGGCAGAGAAAGAAGCAAGCTGTTGCTGGGTAAGGTATTTATATGATAAGTCCTTGCAATTTCTCTATTTGTGATATAACTGACTGGTTATTGGATATCAGTAGCCCTTACCATATTTGCAATTCATTGTAGGGGTTGCAGGTCAGTAGGAGATTCGAGCAAGGCGAGAGGTTCTTGAACGTTGGAGATGGAAGATCAGTTTCAGTTCTAGTATTAGAAATCTTGAAACTTGTAATTGAGTCCCATACTGTTGTTCTTAATGATTGTCATTTCTATCCCAGTTTCTTTTTAAATATTATTTCTGTAGGCCTTCTGATCAAAAATGATTATGAAATTTCAATAAAGAAACAAGTTTGTGATATCATTATGAATGGTGTTACTATATTTTATGGATATTTGAACAATGGTGTGTATATGTTATCACAATCTGTTAACATAGTCTATTCTATTGGCAAGCACCCTAGATTAGATAGTGTATCAGATATCTACTTATCACACTGTAGGCTAGGTCATATAAACAAGAATAGGATAAACAGGTTGACTCAAGAGAGAATCCTCGAACTCAGTGATTGTGAATCACTTCCAACCTGTGAGTCCTATCTTCTTAGTAAAATGATCAAGTCACCTTTTACTAAAAAAGGTGAGAGAGCTATTGAGCTCTTGGGCCTAGTACATACTGATGTATGCAGGCCCATGAGTACAAGTGCTAGAGGTGGATATTTCTACTTCATCACTTTCACGAATGATCTATCCAGATATGGATATGTCTATCTGATGAAACATAAGTCGGATTCATTTGAAATGTTCAAGTGATTTTGAAGTGAAGTAGAAAAATAAGTTGGGAAGAGTATTAAAACTCTTCGGTCTGACCGAGGAGGGGAATACCTTTCTGGTGAGTTTCTCATATATCTAGGAGAGAATGAGATTTTCTCCCAATGGACTCCTCCAAGAACACCACAGCATAATGGTGTGTCTGAAAGAAGAAATCGGACTCTGTTACACATGGTCCAATCTATGATGGGTTTTGCCAGCTTGCCGATATCTTTTTGGGGATATGCACTCGAATCAGCCTGTTATCTGTTAAATAGGGTTCCAAGTAAGTTTGTAATTAAGACTCTATATGAGATATGGACAGGACGTAAGCCAGCACTTTCACACCTTAGGGTCTGGGGGTGCCCGACCTATGTCAAATGGTTAATTATAGATAAACTCAAACCTAAGTCTGACAAATGCACATTCATTGGGTACCCCAAAGAGATCAAAGGATATTTTTTCTACCATGCTGATGAACAAAAGGTGTTTATCAGCCTTAAGGCAACCATTTTAGAAAAAGAATTCTTTGGTGAAGGAACTGTTGCCTCTAAGGTTGAATTTGATGAAGTTTAATAGGTAGAAGGACTGACACCAATATCTGAACCTGAGTCGGATTCGATTAGATCAGATTCAGAGCCCAATATACCTGCACCATTAAGATGATCCGGTAGAGTGCCGCATCAGCCGGACAGATACTACGATTTCTTGATCCGAGATGGTGATCCCATCAAACTTGATGAGAACGATGAGTATCCGATCACCTATATGGATGCAATGCAGAGACTTGATTTTGAGAAATGACTTGAAGCCACGAAATCCGAAATGGAGTCCATGAAGGTCAATGATGTATGGATATTGGTCGACCCACCTGAAGGGGTTAAACTCATTGGGTGTAAATGGATCTTCAAAAGGAAGAGGGGCACAGACGGAAAGGTGGAGACCTATAAAGCCCATCAGATTGTCAAGGGGTATCATCAATGTTATGGTATTGACTATGATGAGATATTTTTTCCTATGGTAATGCTCAAATCCATTCGGATAATACTTGCAATAGCTTCCCATCTGGATTATGAGAACTGGCAGATGGATGTAAAGACAGCTTTTCTGAATGGAGGCTGAACGAAGAGGTGTATATGATACAACTTGAGGGGTTTACATCTACAGATGAGTCCAAGATGTGCAAGCTTCAGAGATCCATTTATGGATTGAAGCAAGCTTCTCAAAGTTGGAACATACATTTTGATAAGGTAATCAAAATGTATGGCTTCGTTAAGAACGGAGAAGAGCCCTGCATCTATAAATGGGCAAATGGTCCAATTGTGGTATTCCTTATCTTATACGTGGATGATATTCTCTTAATCAGAAATGACATCTCCGCACTACAGGGAATAAAAGTTTGGTTGTCATCACAGTTCTCCATGAAGGACTTGGGTGAAGCATCCTACATCCTAGGGATAGATCTAAAAGGATGCTTGGGTTATCCCAGTCCACGTACATAGACACTGTACTGAAGAAGTTCAACATGGAGAATTTCAAGAAGGACTATCTACCGATAGGTCATGAAATTTTTCTCTCTAAAAAAGATTGTCTGACAACTCCTAAAGAGAGATAGCATATGAGTAGAGTCTCATATGCTTCGAATATGGGATCTATCATGTATGTCATGACATATACAAGGCCAGATGTGGCATACTCACTAGGAGTAGTGAGTAGATACCAATCTGATCCTGGAGAAAATCATTGGAAAGTGGTTAAAGCCATCCTTAAGTATTTGAGAAATACTAAGGACCAATGGTTGGTTTATGACGAGTCAGATCTAAAACTTGTAAGGTTCACACACTCTAGCTTTCAATCTGACCATGATGACAGCAGAAGCGTGTCGGATTATATCTTTACTTTGAATGGTAGAGCCATCTACTGAAAGAGTTTCAAGCAGCATACTGTGGCAAACTCTATTTGTGAGGTGGAGTACATCGCAGCATCAGATGCCGCAAAGGAAGCTGTGTGGCTGAGAAAATTCATCACCAAGCTCAGAGTAGCACCCTTCTTTGATGATCCGATCCTGCTCTACTGCGACAGCACAAGTGCCATAGCTCAGGCGAAAGAATCCAAAGCACACTAGCAGATGAGGCACATTTTGTGTCGCTTCCATCTGGTTCAAAAAATCATGGATCAAGGTGATGTTGACTTTTAGAAGATTGACGAAAAGGAGAACCTAATTGACCCTTCACTAAAGTCTTGGCAATAAAGGAGTTTGACAACCACAAGTCGAAGATGGGTATTAGATATTATGCCAAGTGGCTTTAGGATAAGTGGGAGTTGTTGGAAAATATGTCTCAAAAGCTAATTGTCAAGCTGTTGATGGTTGAGCAACCTTGTATTGTAATTGATTTGTTAATAAATAAAATATATTTTTGATATTTTTATCATAAGTTTTCATCTTCTAATGAACTCTATTATTGTGATGAAGTTTTTAAGACTATTTAGGTTCAATAAAGAGAGGATTTATCAATTAGTCTTTAAAACTGTTCACGACCAAATGATAGGCTGTTAATAAGGATGACAACTTCTATCGAGCATAGGTCGCTGTAGGCCATATGGGTTGGTTATCCTCTTAATAAAAAAGTATGGAGATATTGGTATGGCATGCAAGTGAGATATAAGGGTACATCATCATTGAACGTGACCAACTCCAGAGTATTCTACTGTCAAGAATGTCTCTGATGGGATATAGGTATAAGTGTCCCTTAGACCTGAGATCGCCTCAGTGACTTGCAAGCAACTCACTATGCTTTGGTACTGAACTAACTAAATTTTTAATTCAGTGACGGAAGACTTCTGGGCACAGTCAAGTACTTGCAAAGTCAGAGTGTGATTAAGATGGGATTGACCACTCCAAGAGTTGGAGAAGAATGAGTCACTGTATTTCAATTTAGCAAAACCTTGGCCAGGGTAATCCATTAGATGGATTTGATATTTTGAAATATAATATGAACAACCTGATCAAAGTTGACAGTTGAACTCTGAGGTACCCTATGAGCATTTTGATCAATGGGATGAATTATATGGAAATTATATCTGCATGGATTCTAAGGATGTTGTTCTACATATTCGACCTATCCGACCGTCGGATACCATTGCTAGATGATCACTTTGATTGGTACAAAAATTTGTTCCTATACTATCAACTTAGGTTCGAACCTTTGAGGTCACATACATTAGAGTTCACAATCCAATCAGATGGTTGATCAATGATTAAGAATCATTCTAGGGTTAAACGATCAATATGATTGACATTTAACCTAGTGCAAGTGTTGCAGGAGGATCGATTAGCAATTTGATTGCTAATTGGCTTAATTTGATTAATCCAATGAGCTGATATTAAGTCTAATTGAATATGATTTAATTAGATTTAGTTTGGGCTTGATTGGATCAAGTTCAGTTGGTTTATTGGATAAGCCAAGTGCAAAGAAAAACTAGTCCTACTTCAATTAAGACTTGGGTCAACCTAATTTTTAATTCAATCAGAAAATTAAATCAGATTTAAATCTAATTTAATCTGATTAAATTAAGTTTTTAATTAGATTAAACCCTTTTTTAATTAGATTGATTTGGTTTTGGTTTGATTTGATTTGAGAAATCAGATTGGAACAAGACATAGATTGAATCCTAATGAGACTAGGATTCCACCTTGTGCCAATTTAGCCCCAACGCCCACTCTCTCTTATCCCACGCCTACTCTCTCTTATTTTATGTGACAAAACTTCTCTCCTAGGTCTTCACACATGTCCAAAACTTTCTTTTCTTTCTCTCTTACATGGAAAGTGGTTGTGGATCAAGTCAAAGTAGGAATTAGTTTGGATTTCAAATTCTATGAGATAGAGTTTTAAAAAATCAAAACTCTTTTTTTATGGCACTGATTTTATCTAATTTTTTTTTGAAATTTTTATAAATTTTATGGTACATAATATGCATCTTTTTTTAGTGGTCCTTGCATAAAAAAAAAATGGGGGTGCCTAAGAGTTGGGCGCCCCTTGTCTTGCCATGTTTGGATAATCCTTGACTAGGTATTTGACCTAGACAAGGACTCTATCATATCTCTCTATTTAAAATGAATTTATTTATAAAATTTTCATAAAAAATATAGAAAAGAAAGACCTTTGAGGCATGCAAAAATCAAAGAGAAAGAAGGTTGGGGCATGGAGATACAATAGATACAAGACTAGGTGTCTAGGTGAGAGCAAAGAGAATAAGAAGAGGGTCTTCTTCTAGGGTTGCTGTGTTCACCTCTTTCCTTCCTCCATCTTGAGTTTTCTAAGAGTATCTCAGATTTAAAACTCCTTCTCTTACTTTTCTTCTTTGGAAGAGTCCTAATCAAGAAGAAAGAAGCATCTGATCGACCATCGAAGAAGGATCAGTGCAGTACTAGCATACTGTGCTGATTTTCTAGATCAGGACTTCTGATCGTGATTCATGGGCTTATGTGGATGTCTCCTAAAGACTGGATGCATGTGTGGCTCACAATATCATCCTCAAGATCGGATCAAAAAAGTTAGAACATCTAACTTGCAAGGTAATAGATCTGATCTATTATATTTTACATACATTAGATGTAGTATAGAAACATGTTGATATGATTAACATGTAGTTCTTGCTCTTTATATTTTAATTTTTGATTTAATACCATCTAATAATCATGTAATAGGATCATAGATCTAGAGATTCTCTAATTTTATAAGATAAATTATAATTTATTTTAGTCTTTCGTGAAGGAAAAATCGCCTTTTTCCTGTGTAGGATCTTCCAGATTTAATCAAATCTGAGGTGGAATAAATTTTAAATTTTTATCCTACATTATTTCAGATCTAATATATATTAGATCTAATTTTATTATCTGATATTTTAATTTCAAAATTAAATCTAAAAGTTTGAGAAACATAGACATACCTCAAGGGTAATCTAATTACCCTGTAGATGATCGCAGCACTGCTTGAGGTTCTGATGTAGCCACGCAAACGCCTGGCCTCTACCAGTATCCACTCAGATAGGATCTAGAATGTCTTCTCCTCATGATTCTATGCTCCAAAAATCAGATCTAAATCTAATAAGAAAGATCTTCAAAAGTCTTCCTGAAGTTGGAGCAGCAGCCTGTCGAAGAAGTCCTGTAGCCTTCTGTTCTAGGCATCACCACGCCTTGCACCTATGCCAGATGAACGTCCAACTTCTTGGATATGAAGAGGGGAGAAAGGAGAGCAGGAAGGATATGGAGAAGAGGGGAGGGGGCAGCAGCCATTGGGTTTTTTGCACAAAAAATAAGTTCTACCCCGAAACCCTAGGTGCAGCAGGGTTTATATAGACCCTGTATGCTGCGCAGTGCCACATCATTCGACCAATCAAAAAATTCTAATAAATTCTGGAAAAATTCTGATTGGTGGAGTGATGTCATATAATCACATCAGATAAAAATTTCTATGCTCTCTCCTCTGTTGGCACCAACAATGGATAGACTCAAATAAGGTGGCGCCAAAGAGTCCAAGTTTATCAGGACTCTTTGGTTCTTATCCATTTGGGGCGCCCACTTAAATCCAATTGGGATCATGCCATAATCTGATTATGGCACCCAATTTGATTAGGTTTAGGCATTTGGACACTCCATAAAAATCCTCCAATAATTCCTCTTCAGTTTAAGATCCATATGCCAACTTTTGACAGATATCCTAAAATAAAATTGGCAGGTGCTAGAAATTAGCAGGTGTTGTCTTAAATTCATCTCATGAATTAAGACAAGCCTTTTCTGAGTTAGACAAGCTTCATTTAAACTGAAAAAAATATTTTCAAGGTTCTCTGGATGAGCCAGATCACATTTGGCTCAGTAGAGACAGAAAAGATTACACGAGGAGAAAGTTAGGCTCAATCGAGTGCTAGCATGATTTCCTTGAACCTAATTGGATCTTATCCAAATCAATTGGGCTAGTCCAATTGATGACATCCAGACCCTAACCCTTGTTTGTGTGATCCAGTTAGGTTCAATCCTGTATGGTAGTGAGACATGTCGTGATCTCATCATCGACATTATCAAAACTCCTTTCGATGGATCAGAACTCTTCTGATTCAGACAATTAGAATGATCGATTATCAAAATCATTCTAATTGCTCCCAAAATCCACCAGTGACACCTAGCAGTATATGGTGGCAACCCATCAGAACTAAAGATGAACCTCTCGGTACAGCTACCTGTGTGATTGAGTTCCTCTATCATGAGTCCCGACTGAATTAGGGTTAAGGTGAACTCGTCAAACCCAACATCAGTCATATGAATCAATCGCTCGATCTGAGTCCGATGTGAAACCCCAATGGAAAACTTTTTTTCATTATTTCACTCTGCCATGGCCATGGGCTTAAGGACTCGATCTTTCGATCACCATAGGACTACTCCTCTCATCTACTAAGGTTGATAGATCCCATCTTGATGCGATCTGGTTCCTACAATGAATATGCTGCAGCCAACATACACCTTAGGGTTCCGGATGGCTAGGAGACCGAGTTATGGTGTAGTCAAACTATAACACACTCAAGGTGAATCGACAATGCACCTCAGATCAAAGAACTAGACACACAACTGCAACATCGAGCTAGTCATCGATGAGAAGGTAGATTCCTTATGACTGCTCGAGGTGGTCACGCTCAGTACTCTCATTCTTAATGAATACCTGTACTCTCGCTTCGATGTCTCCACACCGTAAACTCAAGACTCATCTACTCGAAGGAAGCGATCGTATACCAACCTTCCGGATCGATCACCATCCTCGTGATGATTTTATGGTCAGGAGCAGTTTACGAGTTAGTTATGTAAATTCATGCCTTAAATTTTTAACTCTTGAAAATATGAATTAACATTCCTACTAACTCAAAGGATGTATCACAGACATAATGTACACAATGTGATAGAAGAATAACCTTTTTATTCATTTATAGTCCAAATTATAATTTTGCCCTTAGATATGAACATGAATGTGTCAGCCAATCTGGTATCTAGGGCACACATCTAACAAACTCCCACTTGACCTAATGCCAATTGGCTATATATCTAAGTCCCATCTTCTCAAGGTGGGCTTCGATCTTTTGTTGGCCTAATGGCTTAGTCAGCGGATCAGCCACATTGTCTGTGGAGTCGACTCTCTTAACCTTGACATAATCCTTTTCGATGTAATCACGGATCAGATGGAATCGCCGCTCGATGTGCTTGGACTTCTGGTGAGACCTTGGCTCCTTAGCTAGGGCTATGGCGCCATTATTGTCACAGTAAAGAGGGATGGCATCTGATGACATCATTCCAAGCTCTGCGGCAAACTTTTTGTACCAGAATGCCTCCTTTGCAGCTTTCGATGCAGCAATATACTCTGCCTCCATGGTGGAATCAGCAATCACCGTCTGCTTGGAACTCTTCCAGCTGACTGCACCACCATTGCAAATGAATGACTCCCAGATGTCGACTTTCGATCATCTATATCAGACATAAAGTCTGAGTCTGTAAATCCCTGAATCTGGAGTTCTCCATTCCCAAAGACTAGAAACATATCCTTAGTCCTTCTCAAGTACTTAAGGATACATTTCACAGAAGTCCAGTGCTCTTTGCCTGGATTTGACTGATATCTGCTTGTGACACTCACAGCATGGGCTATATCAGGTCGTGTACATAGCATGGCATACATGAGGCTCCCTATTGCCGAAGTATAAGGGATCTTGCTCATGCATTCAATCTCCTCATGTGTGCTAGGGCACATCTTCTTGGAGAGATGAATGCCATGTCTAAAAGGCAATAAACCTATTTTGGAGTTTTCCATGCTAAACCTCTTTAGCACCTCCTCTATGTACATCTTCTGCGAAAGTCCTAGCATCCTATTTGGTCTATCTCTATAGACCTTAATACCTAGTATAAAGGATGCCTCTCCTAGATCTTTCATAGAGAACTCCTTAGACAACCATATTTTGACTGAGATCAACATGGGAATGTCATTCCCAATTAGGAGGATGTCATCCACATACAATACAAGGAAGACAACTGCGCTCCCATTGACCTTTTTGAACACACATGGTTCCTCCTCGTTCTTGATGAAACTAAACATTTTGATCACATCATTGAAACGAGTATTTCAACTCTGAGATGCTTGCTTAAGTCCATAAATGGACCTTTGTAGCTTGCAGACCTTGTGATCAACATCACTGGATGTGAATCCAAGTGGCTGTTCCATATAGATATCTTCCTCAAGATGTCTATTTAAGAATGCCGTTTTCATGTCCATTTGCCATATTTCATAATCGAAATAGGCTGCAACAGCAAGCAATGTGCGGATGGATTTTAGCATGGCTACGGGTGAGAAGGTATCCTGATAGTCAATGCCTTCGCACTGACTATAACCTTTCACTACGAGCCTAGCCTTGAATATCTCCACATTCCCATCTGCACCTATCTTTCTCTTGAAGATCCATTTATACCCAATAGGTACAATACCTTTAGGTGGATCTACCAAGGTCCAGACTTGGTTTGAGTGCATCGAGTCAATTTCTGATCTCATTGCCTCTAACCATTTCTCGGTATCGATATCTGATATCGCCTCATCATAGGTCTTGGGATCATCATCATGAACCCCATTTTTCATGAGGAATATTTCTTCTACATCGTCTTATATGGTACCTAGGTACCTTTCAGGAGGACGGGAAATATTAGTCGATCTACGAGGTGGAAGAGGTTGTGTTAGGACTAGTTCTAATTGATTGGGTTCTTCAGGTTCTTTAGCTCATTGCTCTTGGGAGACATTCTCCTTGAGCTTAATTATTCTTCCGATGCCACCATCTTGAATAAACTATTTTTCAAAAAAAATAGAATTTTGACTCACAATCACATTGTGGTCTTTCAAAATATAAAAATAGTATCCTAATGACTCTTTAGGATATCCTATGAATCAAGCTTTAAAAGACCTGAATTCTTACTTGTCCGTCTGCTATCTCTTGATATGAGCCGGACAACCCCAAATTCTGAGATGATTCAGACTTGGCTTCTTACCATGCCATATCTCATACGGTGTGGTAGGAACGGTTTTAGAGGAAACCCTATTCAATACATAAATTACTGTCATGAGACAATATCCCCAAAAAAATCAGGGAGGTCCGTGAAGCTCATCATGGAACGGACCATATCTAATAGGGTCCGGTTTCTCCGTTCTGAAATTTCGTTGAGTTGAAGCGTTCCAGGTGGAGTCCATTGTGAGACTATGCTATTATCCTTAAGATAGTCTAGGAATTTCCGACTAAGGTATTCACCTCCTCGATCTGATCGAAGAACCTTAATGGGCTTTCCTGTTTGTTTTTCTACCTCATGTCTGAATTCTTTAAACTTTTCAAAGGCTTCAGATTTATGTTTCATTAGAAACACATACCCGTACCTAGACATATCATCGGTAAAGGTAATGAAGTAGACAAAGTTGTCTCTAGCCAGCACATCAAATGGGCCGCACACATCCATATGTACTAGGGCAAGTAGGTCTGTGGCCCTTTCCCCATGTCCCACAAAAGGGAGCTTGGTCATTTTGCCTTGAAGGCATGATTCACAAACTGGATATGACTCGGAAGTCAACGAACTCAGTAGTCCGAATTTCTCCAATTTGTTAACCCTACCTTCTGCTATATGACCTAGCCTTAGGTGCCACAGATACTTATCATTTAGACTATCTCTAGGCCTTTTAATTCCTATGGCATTCACATTTTGCTCAATATTAAAAACAGATACATCAATATGTAACTGATAGAGATCATTAAAAACAAAATCATTTACAACTTTATTATTTTCATAAAAAATGTTACAATGGTCTTTATGAAAGCTAATCACATAGCCTTCTTGTGCTAAACATGAAACAGAAATCAAATTTCTGCTTGCTGCAGGCACATAATAACAGTCTCTTAAAACTAAATCTAATCCTAACGGTAATCGTAGAGGGTAGGTTCCTACCACCACAGCAGCAACTCTTGCTCTATTCCCGATGCGTAGGATCATCTCCCCATCCCTCAGCCTCCTGCTCTCCTCAAGACCCTGCATAGAAGTGCACAAATGAGCACTAGAACCAGAGTCAAGCACCCAACTGGATGCAGAAGAAACTGTAAGATTAGATTCGATAATGAGCATACCTCCAGAAGGACCATCCTTCTTGTTCTTCAGGGTGGCCAGGTACTGAGGACAGTTTCGCTTCCAATGGCCTTCTGACTGACAGTGGAAACACTTTCCCTTTTCAGAAGCCTTCTTCTTCGGTCCTGTATTCTTGTTCTTGCCATCCACCTTCTGCTTCTTCACAGACTTCTTTTTCTTTCCAAAAGACTTTCTCTTGGAAGAAGTTCGCTCCGCAGTAAGAACTGAGCCTTTTGAACCTTTCATTGAAAGCTCAGCCGTAACCAGCATATTCATTAACTCGGCCAAGGTACATTGTATCTTATGCATATGAAAGTTCATGATGAACTGACCATATGCATCGGACAAGGACTGAAGGATCACATCAATCTGAAAATCCTTGTCTAAGATGATACCGAACTTCTCAAGCTCCTCAAGATCCTTGATCATTGTCAAACAATGATCTTGCACTAACTGCCCATCACGCATCTTGGCCTTAAAAAGTCTTTGACAGACTTGATACTTGGCCGCGCGACTCTGTTCACCAAACAACTCTTGTAGGTGAGCCAACATTTGG